>NC_053431.1:36407534-36661856 GCF_007990345.1 Gossypium hirsutum | reverse complement strand
CTTTATTTCATTTCTATATGTCGTCAGCTGCTAGGATCGAAAGACTCGAAGACTCGATCACACTATCAATTGAATATTTGGGTATAGTAGTTCATCTTTTGAGTATGGCATGTATAGGACTTGGTCTTTTTGTTAGTGTCATATTGATTGGCCAAATGAGTTGGCTCATGAAAGTATTATGATATTTTGTATAGGCATGAGAGGTGACTCATATTGATATTTGGGTTGTAACCCTAATTATTGGTACATGCATGCAAATTGCTTATACTTTAATGTGGTTATGGTTACTTATGGTAATGAGTGTGATGGATGGCATGTATGTTTGGTATATGAAATATGATAATGTGTAAGACAATAAACATGGTGCAAATGTGTAACTTGAAAGTAGGTTAGCAAAGATGATAGAAAAATATGAAGTTGGTATGATATGTCATATGAAAGCATGATAGTTTGAATAGGTGATATGTTGACATACCAAGTCATAATTTAACCATGAATGTAATGCTGAGTAATCAAATGTGCCATGTTGCGTGCGATGAAGGGAGTGTAACTATGTGAGTGTTTAAGGTGACAATTGGCTTGAAAATAGCCTAGAAATTGTCCACACGGTTAGACACACGGATGTGTCTAGCCGTGTGTGACACACAGTTACCCCATAGACGGTGACCTAGTTGTTGTCTCTGCACCCTAATTATGCAAAATAGATTGCCTGATAGTAAACACACGGGCAAAGACACGACCGTGGTGTCTCAGCTGTGTGAAAGACACAACCTTAGGATATGGGCATGTGCCCAGGCCGTGTGAAGTTGCAATAACTTTTGGAATGTATTCGCCACACTGCCTAGCACACAGGTGTGTGACTTGGCCGTGTGACCTTATTCAGTTATGATGTCATAATCAGAGAGTTACACCCACACGAGCATGTGACTCCCCAAATTAGGAAAATTTTCTAAGCTATCCTAAAGTTTTCAAAGTTGTCAGTTTAGTCACGAACCACCTTCGATGTTGTTTGGGGCCTCGTAGGCCCATATAAGGGACAATTTGCATATGTATGAATGAAATGATTTGAATGAAATTTTATAGCCCAGTTTTGTATGTGTGTTTATGTTAAAGTTCGGTAACGCCTCGAACCCTATCCTGGCTTTGGATACGGGTAAGGTATTTGTTACATTTAGTGGTATCAGAGATATAATTTAGTCGATTCTTGGATAACGTAGCATGTGTTTGAGTCTAGCTATACATGCTATACATAAATTGTAATAGTGTGACGACTCCTGATGATTTTAAACTGTGCTTTCTTATAGTAATGGATCCTGATAGAGCAGTGAGGATAATATTGAAAGTAACGCGCCTGCTCCCGCTGAAGGACAGTGCCGTCTATAGTGGACCCACAACTGTTAGTTGAGGAGAAGGAGGTAGGAAGCCTTTGTCCATATGATAGATACTTGTACGCAGTTATGTACAAAATGACCCTACGGAAAGTGTTCGGATGTAAACATCACCGAAGTATGAATATGATATTATGTCTAAAAATTGAATATGAATGTGTGAAATTTAAGCTTCATTTAGCGATTGATTGAATTTAATTAATAGACTTATGTGTGACACTTAAAAGATAGGTTAATCTATAAGGACCTATTAATGCATTTATAAAAATGACGGGTTTGCATGTCAAATTTCCATTTATAATAAGTAGTGGCCGGCCATGGTATGGGTCATTGATGATAATATGTATTTTCTATTAGCATTATTAGTTTACAAAATAAAATAAGGAATTAAGAATAATAAAACATGAGGTAAATGGGAGGAGAAACCAAAGTTTTCATCTTTGCTCCTCATTGCCGTGACTAGGAGAGAACAAGCTTGGAAAAATTCAGCTATGGTGGTTAGCTAAATCAAGGTAAGCTCAAGGATGATTCTTGGATTTCTAGCATTTTTTTTGAGTTAGTCATTAAGCTCCTTGCTTAGCCCATGTCCAAATTTTGAATCTTGTTGGTAACATGAGTAATCGGTTAAGAGAAAATGTTCAAGAAATGGTTGTTGTTCATGTTATTTGGATGAAAAGAAAAATTGGTAGTTAGGTGAAGTAGAGTCTAACAAATGAGCACATATGTGCATTAGTTGCTAGATGGAGAAAAATCGGCTAGCAAGTTGAGTACTAAGGCCGAATATGATTTTGGATATTATTGGGCAATGTATGTGTTTTGAATTGATGGAATGGAGAGGATGCTTTAATTGTATTATGAACAATTATATGTTAAATTAAGGTTTGCTAAGCTAGCTATTAAGGTGAAGTGCAAATGTTAGTATTTGATTGCTAGTGTATATATGTGTAATAGCCGAAATGAAGATGCTTGATGTCATGAATAAATGTTGTTTATATGTTTGGGAATTGAGTAAAAATTTGATGTTTAATCACTTAAGGATTCGGCATTGTTTAAGATAATTTACTTAAAATGTGATTTTGAATGTTATGAGTATTGGGATGTAAGTATATTTGTGTGCTTGGTCATAGGAGTTTGCGATGAAATTTTGTTTGGTTGAGTGATGAATGGCCGAATGAACTATAGGCTAGGGTGGATAAATTTTTGTACATAAGTAGTGTGTGTGACTATTGGTTAATGAATATTCGGCATAATGGGGTTTATGAGTAAATGGCATAATATATATATGTGTGTGAATATGTGGTAGTGCATAAAACAAGAAATCGATTAAATTGGGATGGTCACACATAGGTATATTCGGCTTGTAGTTTTATAAATGTGATATGAGTATTCTGTTTGTAAATTAGTAGTAAATATGTTAAGAATGCTTCTAAAATGTATATGATGCCGTGTGATTGTGTTTGATTGGGAAGTAAATTGTTTGATTTAGCTCAAGAGCTTAGAGGATCAAAGTTGGATAAGGGAAAGGAAAAAGTGATCGAACAACCGTTGAAATCGTTTGACAACATCCGAGGTAAGTTTTCGAGTAATGAAACTTAGTTTATGATTTGATTAAGTCATGACATATAAGCATAACAAATAAACGGTGATATAATGATTCTACTTGAATAGTATATTGAGGTGATTAGTTTATACCTATGACGGGTAGCCGAATGTGTATAGAGATCATGTTATAAAGCAAATCAAAATCATGCTCTTTGTATGTGGCTATTGAGCCGAAAATGGTAATGGTTGATAAGGGTCTTGTGTTTGAATTCTAGTTATGATAATGAAATATGGATGTGTCATGATTTATTGGTGCATGTGCTTGATTATTCGGATGATATCCGGGCTAAGTCCCGAAGGGATTTGTGCAAGTTACTATATCCGGGCTAAGTCCCGAAGGCATTTGTGCTAGTGACTATATTCGGGCTAAGTCCCGAAGGCATTCATGCTAGTGACTATATCCGGGCTAAGACCCGAAGGCATTTGTGCGAGTTGCTATATCCAGCTAAATCCCGAAGATACTTGGGTTTGGAAGCGAGCAATCTTGCTGTAATAATTTCAATTAATACACTCATAAAATACAAACGATAAGGTATGTTTCGTATATGCATCAGAAAGGTTGATTCCTTTCAAATAGTACTCGCTCAATTGATTAACGAGCTTCCGGCCTCTAGTTAGGTTTGATACCCTGTGTATGAATATATTGGTTGAAGCGTGAAGAAATTATGATTTCGAGAATGTGCATATATGAAATTATTCATTTAGTCATATGAACGCTATACTTTAGTCGTAAATAATTTCGTTACTCAAAACTTACTAAGCATTAAATGCTTATTCCGTTTTTTTAATTCTCTGTTTTATAGATTTTTGTTCGTCAGCTATCGGACTCGGGATTTTCGAAGTCGAAGTCGTCCACACTATCTAAGCCCTTTTGGTACTCTTTTAGTTAAACGTTGATAATGGCATGTATAGGACTAACCTTTGTTGTTAATCAAATACCTTTGGTAATGTGTATATATTCGGATAGCCATGCGAAAATGGCTTAAATATTTTGAGCATACTATTAAAATCATTTTGTATATATATGGTTATTGAGAGGTGTGGAAATGCTTGGCAATGATTAGCCATTGGAATGGTTAATCACGATGCTATGTATGTCAAATGGCTAGTTGAATCATGGAAACTATGAAATAGGTGAAATTTACCTTAAAATAGATGCTGACAGCAGCAGTGATGTGAGTTTTAAAATTCCCTAAAAATAGTAGGAATGTAATTAAATAATGAATAAATTATGTAATCGAACCTTGATGAGTCTATTTTCATATGGAAGAAGCGAAACGATCATATGAGCCGTATTTTATGAGATGTTTAAGTTTTCGTGAAACAGGGCCAGAACGGTTACTGGATCCCCTGTTCTGACTTTGGAAATTTACCATAAATTAACCAGAAATAATTAGAAGTCATGCTTTATATGTACAGATTCCTTTTTGAGTCTAGTTTCATTAGAAACAAAGGAATATGTATTGAAGCCATGTAGAGGATATATCTAAGTAGTAATGCATGAAGGGTAGAGTAGTCGAACCCTAAAACAGGGGAGACTTTAACTAATAAACTGTACTAATTGGCCCGACCAAAAATTCTAGAAAAAATATGTAGATGGATATATGAGTCTGGTTTTAGGGAAAATTTACGGAATCAGTTTTCGAGTTTTGGAACTCGAGATATGATTTTTAAGGTGATAGTGACGCAGTTAGCCAGCTTGTCTGGAAATTTTAAAATGAACGGTGTAAATAAATAAATTAAGTTCACTAACACCTCGTGTTCGACTCCGGAAACGATCTCGGGTGCGGGGCGTTACAATTTTATTGGTATCAGAGCTACGGTTTAGTCGATTCTAGGACTACCGTAATACGTTCGGGTCTAGCTATACATGCCATTGTGTGTCTATTTGATAGTGTGGTGATTTCTGACAGTTAAAAAAATGTGTTTGTTTATAGTAATGGATCCCGATCCCAACCGAGCGGTAGCTGATGATCTTGAGAGTGTAGCGCCTGCTCCCGCACAAGGGACAGCGCCGGTGGACTCTCAACCTATTGCTAGTAATCAGAATGACGAAGCTAGACAGGCTTTTTATAGCGTAATGAATGATTGGTTCAACCAATACATTTGAACTAATACGGCTGTTCCACAACCCCCATTTCCGACTAATACAACCCCTGCACCTGCGATACCTCCAGTAACTGACCAAATAAGGTTAAATAAGCCCCCAGTTGATAGAATCCGAAAACACGGGGCTACTGAATTTAAAGCTACAGACAGCGACGATGCCGAGCAAGCTGAATTTTGGTTGGACAACACTATTCGGGTACTTGATGAACTATCTTGCACACTCGATGAATGCCTAAAGTGTACGATCTCCTTGCTATGTGATTCTGCCTACTATTGGTGGAATACGTTGATTTCTGTTGTGCCCAGAGAGCAAGTAACTTGGGAGTTTTTCCAAACCGAGTTTCGAAAAAGTATATCAGCCAGAGATTCATTGATCAAAACGAAAAGAATTTCTTGAACTTAAACAAGGTTCCATGTCGGTTACTGATTATGAACGAAAGTTTGTAAGGCTTAGCTGGTACGCGCGAGAATGCATTTCTTTAGAAGCTGTGATGTGTAAACGTTTCGAATATGGACTGAATGATGATATAAAGCTGTATGTTGGCATTTTAGAAATCAGAGAATTTGTGGTACTTGTCGAGCGAGCTTGCAAAGCCGAAGAGCTCAGTAAGGAGAAAAGAAAAGCTGATATGGGAGCAAAGGAGTTTCGTAAGAGATCTTCGGGAAAGCCCTTTCAACAGTCATCGAAGAAATTTAGAGATGATTTAGGCCGATCTAGAGACACGTCTGGTTTTTCTAGACGAGACCGTGATCGACCCCCTGTGAGTACACGAGTTACTTCGGTCGCCAGTGTTGGAAATGATCGTCAAGGCAGAACAGAGTGCCAGTATTGTGGTAAATGGCATTCGGGGAGTTGTAGATTCCATGACCGCTCCTGTTACAAGTGCGGATCAGTTGACCACTTTATTAAGGATTGCCCGAGATTGTCTGAACAGAATGTAAATCAGAGTGGGAAACCGGGTGCTACTACTGCTCGAGGTAGACCATCTAAAAATGCGGGGAATGCTAGTGGCGGTCAGAGAGGATCTAGAGATGTTACCACCAGATCTGAGGCTCGTGCTCCTGCCAGAGCTTATGCTATACGTGCACGCGAGGATGCTTCTTCGCCTGATGTTATTACCGGTACATTCACTCTCTTTGATACTAATGTGATTGCATTGATTGACCCTGGTTCTACTCATTCTTATATATGTGAGACTTTAGCATCCAGTAAGACTTTACCTGTTGAGTCTACTGATTTCGTTATTAGAGTGTCGAATCCCTTGGGTCATTGTGTGCTTGTTGATAAGGTGTGTAAGAAATGTCCCCTAGTAATTTGAGGTTCCCGTTTTCCGGCGGACTTGATGCTTTTACCGTTTGATGAATTAGATGTTATTCTCGATTTGGATTGGTTGACCATGCATGATGCGGTTGTGAATTGCAAAAGCAAGACTATTGATTTGAGGTGTGCAAATAATGAGATAATCCGAGTTGAGTCTACTGTCTTGAATGGATTGCCAACAATAATATCCTCGACGTTAGCTCAAAAATATGTGAGAAAGGGGTGTGAAGCGTATCTTGCATACGTGCTTGATAATGAAAAATCAGGAAAGAAACTTGAATCGGTACCAGTGGTTTGTGAATATCCGGATGTTTTTCCCGAAGAATTACCGGGGTTACCACCTGTTCGGGAGGTAGAGTTTGGCATCGAACTTGTACCTGGGACTACACCAATTTCGATGGCTCCGTATCGTATGGCACCAATGGAATTAAAAGAACTGAAAACTCAGTTGCAAGAGTTGATGGATAGAGGTTTTGCTCGACCGAGTTTTTCACCTTGGGGTGCACCAGTATTGTTTGTGAAAAACAAGGACGGAACCATGAGGTTGTGCATCGACTATCGTCAGCTGAATAAAGTGACAATAAAGAATAAATATCCGTTACCGTGTATTGATGATTTGTTTGATCAACTAAAGGGAGCCTCAGTGTTTTCAAAGATAGATTTGAGATCGGGTTATTATCAGTTGCGAATTCGGGATTCGGATATACCCAAAACTACTTTCAGAACGAGATACGGTCACTACGAGTTCTTAGTGATACCGTTTGGGCTCACTAATGCCCCAGCGGTATTTATGTATTTGATGAATCGGATCTTCAGACCGTTTTTGGATCGGTTTGTAGTTGTGTTTATTGATGATATTTTGGTCTATTCGAGAAATGAAACCGATCATGCTGAACACCTGGGGTTAGTGTTGCAGGTTTTACGGGATAAGCAGTTATATGCTAAGTTCAGTAAATGTGAGTTCTGGTTGAGAGAAGTTAGCTTTTTGGGACATGTGGTGTCTGCATCGGGTATTCGAGTTGATCCGAGCAAAATTTCAGCCATACTTAACTGGAAGCCCCTGAGAAATATTACTGAGGTTCGGAGCTTTTTTGGGACTTGCCGGTTACTACAGACGGTTTGTAAAGGGTTTCTCGATGATAGCCACACCAATGACGAAGCTACTTCAGAAAGATGTTAAGTTCGAATGGTCAGAAAAATGTCAGAAAAGTTTCGATCAACGAAAAACTTACTTGACTGAAGCTCCAGTGCTAGTGCGCCTGAATCAGGCAAAGAGTTTGTCATTTACAGTGACGCATCCTTACTTGGGTTGGGTTGTGTATTGATGCAAGAAGGTCGAGTTGTAGCTTATGCGTCGAGACAATTGAAGCCACATGAGAAAAATTATCCAACCCATGATCTTGAACTAGCTGCCATCGTATTCGCTTTGAAAATATGGCGACATTACTTATTTGGTGAGAAGTGTCATGTATATTCAGATCACAAAAGTCTCAAATATTTGATGACTCAAAGAGACTTGAATCTGCGACAAATACGTTGGCTCGAGTTGTTAAAAGATTATGAGCTTGTCATTGACTATCACCCGGGAAAGGCTAATGTGGTTGCGGATGCTTTAAGTCGTAAATCACTGTTTGCTTTACGAGCGATGAATGTACACCTGTTTGTTCTATCCGACAATGTGTTAGTAGCAGAATTAAAGGCCAAACCATTGTTGATTCACCAAATTCATGAAGCTCAGAAAGTCGATGATGAATTGGTTGCAAAACGGGCTGAATGCGTTTCGAATATGGAATCAGAGTTCCAAATTGATGATGACGATTGTTTGAGGTTCAGAAGTCCTTTGTGTGTTCCAAGAAATTCAGAACTTATTTCGATGATTCTGAACGAAGCTCATTGTAGCCGAATGCCAATTCACCCGGGGAGTACGAAAATGTACAACGATTTGGGACGTCAGTTTTTGGTGGCATGGTATGAAACGAGACATTTCTGATTTTGTTTCTAGGTGTTTAATATGTCAACAAGTGAAAGCAGAACATCAAGTACCTACAGGTTTACTTCAGCCGATCATGATACCTGAATGGAAATGGGATCGAGTCACGATGGATTTTGTATCTGGGTTGCCATTGTTGGCAAGTAAGAAAGATGCGATTTGGGTTGTTGTTGATAGACTGACTAAGTCGGCTCACTTTATCCCCGTACAAACGGATTTTTCATTGGATAAACTAGCTGAATTGTATGTTTCTCAGATTGTAAGATTACACGGGGTACCTATTTCTATTATGTCGGATAGAGATCCGAGGTTCACCTCACGATTTTGGAAGAAATTGCAAGAAGCTTTGGGTACCAAGTTGCATTTTAGCACCGCTTTTCATCCACAAACTGATGGTCAATCCGAGCGGATAATTCAGATGCTTGAGGATATGTTGAGATGTTGCATCCTTGAGTTTAGTGGTTCATGGGAGCGGTATTTACCTTTGATTGAATTCGCTCACAACAATAGTTTTCAATCAAGTACTAAGATGGCGCCTTACGAGGCTTTGTACGGTCGTAAATGCCGTACACCATTGTTTTGGACCGAGCTCGGTGAAAGTAAAATTTTCGGAGTTGATTTGATTAAAGATGCTGAGCAGAAAGTAAAGGTAATTCATGAAAGTCTGAAGGCAGCATCAGATCGTCAGAAGTCGTATGCGGATTTAAAACGAAGAGATATTGAGTATCAGGTGGGAGACAAAGTGTTTCTTAAAGTTTCACCTTGGAAAAAGATACTCAGATTTGGCCGTAAGGGCAAACTGAGTCCGAGGTTCATAGGGCCATATGAAATATTCGAACGAGTTGGCCAGTGGCATATAGATTGATTTTACTCCCTGACCTCGAGAAGATTCACAATGTTTTTCATGTCTCAATGCTTCGACGTTACAGATCTGATCATTCGCACATAATAAATCCCTCCGAGGTTGAAATTCAAGCCGATATGAGTTATGAAGAAGAACCGATTCGCATCCTAGCTCGTGAAGTGAAAGAGTTGCGAAACAAGAGGGTTCCGTTAGTAAAGGTGTTATGGCTCAAACACGGGATCGAAGAAGCTACTTGAGAAACCGAGTACTCTATGAAAGAATGATACCCAAACCTATTTACCGGTAAGATTTTCAGGGACGAAAATTTCTTAAGTGGGGGAGAGTTGTGACAGCCCTAAATTGACCCTAGTCGGAAAGTGGTTTCGGGACCGCTAAACTGAGTCACCGAAATATTTGAATATGATATTTATTGTCTAAAATATGTGAATATGAATGTGTGAAAGTTTTAAGCTTCGATTTAGTCGATTGCATGTGAATTTAATTAATAGGACTTATGTGTGACACTTTTAAAAGGTGATAGGTTAATCTATAAGGACCTATTAATGCATGTTATAAAAATGATGGGTTTGCATGTCAAATTTCCATTTATAATAAGTAGTGGCCGGCCATGGTATGGGTCATTGATGATAATATGTATTTTCTATTAGCATTATTAGTTTACAAAATAAAATAAGGAATTAAGAATAATAAAACATGTGGTAAATGGGAGAAACCAAAGTTTTAATCTTTGCTCCTCATTGCCGTGACTAGGAGAGAACAAGCTTGGAAAAATTCAGCTATGGTGGTTAGCTAAATCAAGGTAAGTTCAAGGATGATTCTTGGATTTCTAGCATTTTTTTTGAGTTAGTCATTAAGCTCTTTGCTTAGCCCATGTCCAAATTTTGAATCTTGTTGGTAACATGAGTAATCGGTTAAGAGAAAATGTTCAAGAAATGGTTGCTGTTCATGTTATTTGGATGAAAAGAAAAAATTGGTAGTTAGGTGAAGTAGAGTCTAACAAATGAGCACATATGTGCATTAGTTGCTAGATGGAGAAAAATCAGCTAGCAAGTTGAGTACTAAGGCCGAATATGATTTTGGATATTATTGGGCAATGTATGTGTTTTGAATTGATGGAATGGAGAGGATGCTTTAATTGTATTATGAACAATTATATGTTAAATTAAGGTTTGCTAAGCTAGCTATTAAGGTGAAGTGCAAATGTTAGTATTTGATTGCTAGTGTATATATGTGTAATAGCCGAAATGAAGATGCTTGATGTCATGAATAAATGTTGTTTATATGTTTGGGAATTGAGTAAAAATTTGATGTTTAATCACTTAAGGATTCGGCATTGTTTAAGATAATTTACTTAAAATGTGATTTTGAATGTTCTGAGTATTGGGATGTAAGTATATTTGTGTGCTTGGTCATAGGAGTTTGCTATGAAATTTTGTTTGGTTGAGTGATGAATGGCCGAATGAACTATAGGCTAGGGTGGATAAATTTTTGTACATAAGTAGTGTGTGTGACTATTGGTTAATGAATATTCGGCATAATGGGGTTTATGAGTAAATGGCATAATATATATATGTGTGTGAAAATGTGGTAGTGCATAAAACAAGAAATCGATTAAATTGGGATGGTCACACATAGGTATATTCGGCTTGTAGTTTTATAAATGTGATATGAGTATTTTGTTTGTAAATTAGTAGTAAATATGTTAAGAATGGTTCTAAAATGTATATGGATGCCGTGTGATTGTGTTTGATTGGGAAGTAAATTGTTTGATTTAGCTCAAGAGCTTAGAGGATCAAAGTTGGATAAGGGAAAGGAAAAAGTGATCGAATAGCCGTTGAAATCGTTTGACAACATCCGAGGTAAGTTTTCGAGTAATGAAACTTAGTTTATGATTTGATTAAGTCATGACATATAAGCATAACAAATAAATGGTGATATAATGATTCTACTTGAATTGTATATTGAGGTGATTAGTTTATACCTATGACGGGTAGCCG
Organism: Gossypium hirsutum; assembly: GCF_007990345.1. Lineage (NCBI taxonomy): Eukaryota > Viridiplantae > Streptophyta > Magnoliopsida > Malvales > Malvaceae > Gossypium > Gossypium hirsutum. Next base: position 36,650,584 of record NC_053431.1, on the reverse strand, counting down.
AATGTGTATAGAGATCATGTTATAAAGCAAATCAAAATCATGCTCTTTGTATGTGGCTATTGAGCCGAAAATGGTAATGGTTGATAAGCGTCTTGTGTTTTAATTCTAGTTATGATAATGAAATATGGATGTGTCATGATTTATTGGTACATGTGCTTGATTATTCGGATGATATCCGGGCTAAGTCCCGAAGGCATTTGTGCAAGTTACTATATCCGGGCTAAGTCCCGAAGGCATTTGTGCTAGTGACTATATCCGGGCTAAGTCCCGAAGGCATTCATGCTAGTGACTATATCCGGGCTAAGACCCGAAGGCATTTGTGCGAGTTGCTATATCCGGCTAAATCCCGAAGATACTTGGGTTTGGAAGCGAGCAATCTTGCTGTAATAATTTCAATTAATATGCTCATAAAATACAAACGATAAGGTATGTTTCGTATAAGCATCGGAAAGGTTGATTCCTTTCAAATAGTACTCGCTCAATTGATTAACGAGCTTCCGGCCTCTAGTTAGGTTTGATACCCTGTGTATGAATATATTAGTTGAAGTGTGAAGAAATTATGATTTTGAGAATGTGCATATATGAAATTATTCATTTAGTCATATGAACGCTATACTTTAGTCGTAAATCATTTCGTTACTCAAAACTTACTAAGCATTAAATGCTTATTCCGTTTCTTTAATTCTCTGTTTTATAGATTTTTGTTCGTCAGCTATCGGACTCGGGATTGTCGAAGTCGAAGTCATCCACACTATCTAAGCCTTTTTGGTACTCTTTTAGTTAAACTTTGATAATGGCATGTATAGGACTAACCTTTGTTTTTAATCAAGTACCTTTGGTAATGTGTATATATTCGGATAGCCATGCGAAAATGGCTTAAATATTTTGAGCATAGTATTAAAATCATTTTGTATATATATGGTTATTGAGAGGTGTGGAAATGCTTGGCAATGATTAGCCATTGGAATGGTTAATCACGATGCTATGTATGTCAAATGGCTAGTTGAATCATGGAAACTATGAAATAGGTGAAATTTACCTTAAAATAGATGCTGATAGCAGCAGTGATGTGAGTTTGAAAATTCCCTAAAAATAGTAGGAATGTAATTAAATAATGAATAAATTATGTAATCGAACCTTGATGAGTCTATTTTCATATGCAAGAAGCGAAACAACCATATGAGACGTATTTTATGAGATGTTTAAGTTTTCGTGAAACAGGGCCAGAACGGTTACTGGATCCCCTATTCTGACTTTAGAAATTTACCATAAATTAACCAGAAATAATTAGAAGTCATGCTTTATATGTACAGATTCCTTTTTGAGTCTAATTTCATTAGAAATAAACTTCATATGTATTTAAGCCCTGTATAGAGAGATATCTAAGTCGTAATGCATGAAGGTTAGTGTAGTCGAACCCTGAAATAGGGGAGACTTTAACTAATAAAATGTACTAATTTGCCAAACCAAAAATTCTAGAAAAAAATATATAGATGGATATATGAGTCTAGTTTCAGGGAAAATTTACAGAATCAGTTTTCGAGTTTTGGAACTCGAGATATGATTTTTAAGGTGACAGTGACGTAGTTAGCCAGCTTGTCTGGAAATTTTAAAATGAACGGTGTAAATAAATGAATTAAGTTCACTAACACCTCGTGTTCGACTCCGCAACGGTCTCGGATGCGGGGCGTTACAGATTACCTTCGAACAAACCCGAAAGCTCAACCTCCCCTACCCTTCCAAATACCCAACTTGAACCCCAAGTGCCTTAAGGTATGGATTTTATGAGATTTCCTAGAACCCAAGTTGATAAAATTCGAAAGCAAGGAGGCGAGGAATTTAGGGCCAATGCTGATGATGACCCTGAGAAGGTGGAATTTTGGCTTGAGAATTCTATTTGAGTATTCAATGAACTGTCGTGCACAAGTGAAGAATGTTTGAAGTGTGCTACTTCCTTGTTGAGAGACGCGACATATCATTGGTGGAAGATGCTAATTTCAGTGGTTCCAAAAGAAAGGGTCACATGGGAATTCTTTCAAGAGGAGTTCCGAAAGAAATACATCAGTGAGCGATTCATCGATCAAAAGGGTAAGGAATTTCTTGATTTGAAACAAGGCTGCATGTCAGTTACTGAGTACGAAAGAGAGTTTGTACGGCTCAGTAAGTATGCTCGAGAGTGTGTATCCTCCGAGGCTAAAATGTGTAGAAGGTTTGAAGAGGGACTGAATGAGGACATTAGAGTGTTAGTGGGTATTCTTGAGCTGAAAGAATTTGTTGTGCTCGTTGATCGGGCTTGTAAAGCTAAAGAATTAACTAAGGAAAAGAGAAAAGCCGAGGCTGAGGCAAGAGATGTAAAGAAGAGGTAGATGAGCAAGTCACTTCCATCCAAGTCTAAGAAATCCAGAGATATGTATTCCCATTCTTATGTTTCGGCTGGGCATTGGTACAAAAATAGTAAGAAGCAAAATTCAGGTTTTAAGTGCCAAGCTACATCTGTGGCTAGTGTAGGTAATGATAGAGCTTCTAGACCCGAATGGCAACATTGTGGTAGAGGTCATTTCGGTAAGTGTAAGGTGAGCCATGGATCTTGTTTCCAATGTGGTTCCTAAGACCACTATATCAAGTACTGTCTTGAGATGGTCGAAAAAGAAAAATTTTAGAATACAAGGTCGAGTAGTACAGCTACAAAGGGGAGACCCTCGATAAATGTTGGTAATGGGGCTAGTAGTAAAAATGTAACAAGGGATACAAGGGTGAGTTTTGAAGCTAGAGTTTCAGCTAGAGCCTATGCCATATATGCGCATGAGGATACATTTTCTCTCGACGTGATTACGGGTACTTTTTCTCTCTATGACACTTCTGTTATTGCCTTGATTGACCCTGGTTCTACTCATTCATATATGTGCATGAAATTGGTATCTAGTATGAATATGCATGTTGAGTCTACGGAATTTCTGATTAAAGTGTCAAACCGGTTAGGCAAGCATGTTTTAGTTGATAAGGTATGTAAGAAATGTCCTTTGATGATTAGAGATCATTGGTTTCCGACTGACTTGATGTTATTGCCATTCGATGAATTTGATTTTACATTGGGGATGGATTGGTTGACATTTCATGATGCTATAGTAAATTGTAGACAAAAAGTTATTGAATTGAGATGTGAAAATGGTGAAATTCTCCAGGTCGAATCAGATGAGTCACATAGGTTGCCAATTGTGATTTCTTCGATGTCTGCTCAAAAATGTATTAGAAAAGGATTCAAAGCTTATTTGGCTTATGTGTTGAATACAAAAGAGTCTGAGTTGAAGATTGAATCAGTGTCAGTTGTATGTGAGTATCTGGATGTGTTCCTGGAAGAGCTGTCTAGATTACCTCTTATTAGGGAAGTTGAGTTTGGTATTGAGTTAGTCCCTAGTACAGCACCTATTTCAATTGCTCCATATAGAATGGTTGTGACTGAATTGAAAGAACTGAAGTCACAGTTGCAAGAATTCACTAACAAGGGTTTTGTGAGACCGAGCTTTTCACCATGGGGTGCTCTGGTGTTATTTGTGAAAAAGAAAGACGGATTTATGAGTTTATGTATAGATTACCTATAGCTCAATAAGGTAACGGTTAAGAATAAGTATCCTTTTCCAAGGATTAATGACTTGTTTGACCAGTTGAAAGGAGCAACATGGTTTTCTAAAATAGACTTGAGGTTCGGTTACTACTAGTTGAGAGTGAAAGACTCGGATATGCCAAAAACTGCTTTCCGGACGAGGTATGGTCACTATGAAATTCTTTTCATGCCTTTTGGGTTAACGAATACTCCTACTACATTTATGGACTTCATGAACTGTATTTTCCAACCGTATTTAGATAAATTTGTTATTGTTTTTATTGATGACATATTGATTTATTCTTGTGATGAATCCGAGCATGCTGAACACTTGAGAACTATTTTGAAAACTTTGAGAGACAAGCTGTTGTATGCTAAGTTTAGTAAAAGTGGGTTTGGGCTTTGAGAAGTTGGATTCGTAGGCCACATTGTTTCAGGTGATGGTATTAGAGTTGAACCAGGTAAGATCTTGGTTATTATTGACTGCAAACTGCCGAAGAATGTAATTGAGGTTAGAAGCTTTCTAGGCTTGGCTGGTTATTAGAGACGGTTTGTTAAAGGATTCCCATGATTTCTACTTCGATAACGAAGCTGCTACAAAATGATGTCAAGTTTGAATGGACAGAAAAGTGCCAATAGAGTTTTTAGAATTAAAGGCACTATTGACTGAGGCTCCGATTTTGGTGCAACCCGAGTCAGGTAAAGAATTTGTGATTTATAGTGATGCTTCCTTAAATGTTTTGGGATGTGTGCTTATGCAAGAGGCTAAATTCGTAGCTTATGCTTTGAGACAGTTGAAGCCTCACGAGAAGAACTATCTAACACATGACTTAGATTTGGCCGCCATAGTGTTTACTTTGAAGATTTGGCGACATTATTTATTTGGGAAAAATGACATGTTTATACTGATCACAAAAGTCTTAAGTACTTGATGACTCAAAAGGATTTGAACTTGCAGCAACGAAGATGGTTTGAACTGTTAAAAGATTACGAGCTTATGATTGATTACCAACAGGGTAAGGCGAATATGGTCGCCAACGCTCTAAGTAGGAAGTCGTTGTTTGCCTTAAAGGCTATGAATACACGACTGACTTGGTCCAATGATGGTTCGATTCTAGCCAAGTTGAGAGCTAGACCAACTTTTCTTCAACAGATTTGATATGCTCAGAGAGTTGATAAAGAGTTGTAAGTTAAGAGAATTCAGTGTGAGTCTAGCAGCGAACCAAATTTTCTGAGTGACTTCGATGGTTGTTTAAGATTCCGTGGTAGGGTTTGTGTTTTGAGGGACATTGAATTAATTTGGAATATTTTATAGGAGGCACACAACGGTTGTTTGTCAATTCACCTAGGCAGTACAAAAATGTATAATGACTTGAAGAAAATGTATTGGTGGAATGGTATGAAAAGAGATATCTCAGAATTTGTATTGAAATGCCTAGTTTGTTAGCAAGTAAAGGCTGAACACCAAGTACCTCCAGGTTTACTTTAGCCCATCATGGTTCTCGAGTGGAAATGGGACCGGATTACTATGGACTTTGTGTCAGGTTTACCTTTAACTCTAAGAAAGAAATATGCCATATGGGTTATTGTAACGGCCCGATTTTAGCTAAATCAAAATAGTGGTTTTGAGACCACAAATCTAAGGTCAAAAAATTATTTTAATATTATTTTTGGTGTTTACAGTATGTGATTATATATGTGTGAAATTTTCGTGTGAAAATTTTATCGTTTAAGTGGTTAATTTGAGAAAATGACTAAATTGCGTAAAATGTAAAAGTCGCATTCTATTTGATAAAGGTGTCTATTTGTCATGGCTTATTAAATGGGAGGTCCTTATGTTGTAATTAGACCGTGGATGGTGGGAATAGACATAAATGGGCATGTATTTGATATTTTAAATGTTTATAAACAAAGGTTAAAATAGTAAATTATGCATTAAGTATAATGAAATAAAACAAAAGCCAAATCATCTTTATTTTTCTTCATCTTGGCCAAATATTAAGGAGAAAATAAAGCTTCCATGGTGTTTTAGGGTTCAGCAACTTAGAAGCTTGATTAAGGTATGAGTTTTGCTCGGTTTTTTATGATTTTTATGTTTTTGTGATCGTTGCTTTGAGTACTAGCTAGCCCGTACCCTAATTTCTGAATTTATTGATGATTTTGAAAGTTTCCATTGATGAATGCTTGAGTTTTTGATTGTTAGATGATGAATAATGAAAGCTTGGTGCTTGATATACATGTTTTTAAAGTGATTTTGAGTAAAAATGCATATTAAGAATTAATTTGTGAAAATGTGAAAATGTAGCGTTAAATGTGTGAATAAATAAAAGTTTTGGGCTACTAGGGACCTTAGGAAGATTTGGCTAAGGCATGGTTTTGATGAAATTTTGTATATTTGGTATTTTGTGTATTAAGGACTTTAATGTCAAAATGTAAAATTTCAGGGGCTAAAGTGTAAAATGCCCTAATTATGTGTTTGTGGATTGAAATGATTAAATGTGTGGTTAAATGAGTTACTTTTGAATCCACATAGATCGAGAAAGAAAGGAATCGAATTTAGATCGGGGAAAATCAAAGGTTATTGAGTAATTGATCCGATTCATCCATTCCGAGTACGAGGTAAGTTCGTACGTGATAAATGAAGTTATAATTATGTTTTTAATGCTTTAATAATGCATAAATTGTATAATTGTGACTACAAATATGTAAGACATCAAGTCTACGATGTTTGGCACTTAGTGTGCATTTTGGGATAGCTTCGGCTATATACAGCACTTAGTGTGTGAATTGAAATAGCTTTGGTTTATGTGCCACCGAGTGTGCAATAATGAGATATCTTTAGTTCAATGTGATGGCACTAAGTGTGTGATATTGTTATAGCTTCAGCTAAACATTTATGCACTAAGTGTGTGAGTTCTTAAAGCATTGAAAGATTTTCGGACAATTTAACGTATTGGATAAAGAGGTGAGGATGAAATAAATAAATACGGGAAAGTACAGGTATGTACAGTACCTATGTGGTAGTTGATACTACGTGTATGAAGCTTGATGAAATGGTATATACATGATTAATGGTTATGGATTAGAATTGAATGAATAGATGAGAACTATTAAGTGTTTATTAGTTGATGATTTAGATAATATGAATTGTTGAGTATTTTTGGTACGAACTTACTAAGCTATGAAGCTTACCATGTGTTATTTGTCTGTGTTTTATATATTATTGAAGCTAGTGTGAACTCGGGGATTGTCGGGAAAACGTCATCACACTATCGATTATCTCGTTGGTATTTTTGGTAACCTTGTATATATGGTATATGACATGTATAGGCTAGTGATATTTTCATATATTTTGAGTCATGATGTTAGCCATGAGATTTGGCTTGTAAATTTGGTATGTATAGCCATTAAAGTTGGCTTGGATTATGTGTTTGGTAAGTTATATGATGTATATAATGCTTATGTGATGGATTAGTTATGGGATTTGAAAATGGTAAGTTATGCAATCTAGATGATTTTAGTATATTGTAATGACATGTTTTCGTTATGGAATTGAGTAATTATGTATAGATGACATGATATGTGCACATATTGGTTGGTTTTTGGTTGTTTAAAAATGTCTTGAAATGGTATTATTTAGGTTGATTGATATGCATGAGAAAAGGGTGGCAAAATTGACTTTTCAAATGGTCGATTTTTGTCCTCACGGGTAGAGACATGGGCGTGTGTCTCAACCGTGTACAACACACGGTCATGTTACATAGCCGTGTGAACCCTGGGGTAGTCCTACAATTTAAATTTAGTCTCGAGCACGGGCTAGACACACGGGTGTGTGGTTAGCTATGTGACCCAAGCCAGTTTCGACCACGGCCAAGGCACACGGGCATGTCTCCGACCATGTGGTACAAGTCAATATGTATGCCCTGTTTTCACTCGGCCTGTGCCACGGGCCTGTCGGGTGGCCATGTAAGGCACACGGCCTACTCATACGGGCATGTGACCTATGATTTTATGAAATTTTTCTTAGTATTTGGAAATTTTTATAAATGATTGGTTTAGTCCCGAACCACACTTAAGCATGTTTTAAGGTCTTGTAGTGTAACACCCCTAATCTATATCCATTGCCAGACTAGGGTTATGAGGCATTACTAGACATATCGGAACATTTAATAATCAATTCACAAATATCATCTACACATCATAGCATCATAGTCAAACATCATTTCAAAGTCCCTTTCTTAGGTCATCGAAACCTTAAACATGCTGTAGGAAGGGGTCGGGACTAAACCGAGCATCTACAAAATTTCTTAGAAACTTAACAAATTTTCAAAGTTAGAGAGCTCACACGCTCGTGTGAATAGGCCGTTTACCTCACAAGGCATTAGACACGCCTGTATGTCTAAGCTGTGGCTAAACAGGGCATACATGCTGACTTGTACCAAATGGCTAGAGACATGCCCGTGTGCCTCGGCCGTGGTTGAAACTAACTTAGGTCACACGACTAACCACACACCCGTTTGTCTAGCCCGTGTACCCTTCGAAATGGCCACACATGCCCATGTGCCAAGGCTGTGTGCCTCACACGGCCACCAGACACACCCGTGTGTCTAGGTCGTGCTCGAAACTGACTTTAAATTGTAGGACTACCCCAGGGGACACACGATCCCGTAACATAACCTTGTGCGTACACGGCTGAGAAACACGCCCGTGTCTTTGCCCGTGTGGACAAAAATAGAATATTTGCAAAGCCAATCTACCACCATTAATGGTCATCCCTTCAAATCCAAAATCAAAGCACAATTCATGACCAAATAGCAATCAAAACCTTTCTCAAACATGTATAATTCAACCCACACTGTCACTAATCAATTTCATTATTATTATCCAAACCAAAACATACCAAAATCACATACCAATCATATCCATTCATACATGTCATTATTCCAAATTTTCACATCCATCCTCGTATCAAATCATACGATTTCCATAACTAATTCAAATAACTAACTTACCAAATTGACTATTTCTTACTAGGCCATTTATGCACATCAACACACACCGTTTCTTAACTCAACTTATCTACCAAAAACCACACCAAATAGCAACTTTAATCTAGCCATATCACATGGCATGGTATACACTTCAAAAATCATATTCAAATACTCTTAGCTTATACATGCCATAATATCATCAGACAGAACTAAATGAGTATTCATCGCATGTAATGCAAACAATGATTTCTGACTCAAAGCATCAGCAACAACATTTTCTTTTCCTGGATGATAATCAATAACAAGCTCGTAGTCTTTTAACAGTTCTCGCGATCTTCTCTGTCGCAGATTCAAATCTTTCTGAGTCATCAGATATTTTAGGCTTTTATGATCTGAAAACACGTGACATTTCTCGCCAAATAGATAGTGCCGCCAAATCTTCAAAGCGAACACAATCACAGCTAATTCAAGGTCGTATGTCGGATAATTCTTTTCTTGAGGCTTTAATTGTCTCGAAGCATATGCTATAACTTTGTCTTTTTACATCAAAACACAACCTAAACCGTTCAACTATGTATCACTATAAATCACAAATTCTTTACCCAATTCTGCTTGTACTAACACTAGAGCTTTAGTCAATAGGGCTTTTAACTGATCAAAGCTTTTCTGACACTTTTCAGACCATTCAAATTTCACATCTTTCTAAAGCAATTCCATCAACAAAGTTGCAATCATAGAAATGCCTTTTACGTACCGCCAGTAATAACCAGCAAGTCCTAGAAAACTGCGGACTTTAGAAACATTTCTCGAAGGCTTCCAATCCAAAATAGCTTAAATCTTGCTCGGATCAACTCGGATGCCAGATGTTGATACAACATGTCCCAGAAAACTGACTTCTTGCAACCAGAATTCACATTTGCTAAACTTCGCATACAACTGCTTATCTCACAAAGTTTGTAGCACTACTCTCAAATGCTCAGCATGCTCAATTTCATCACGTGAATAAATCAAAATGTTATCAATGAATATGACAACAAATTGATCTAAATACGGTCTAAAAATTCTATACATCAAATACATAAAAATAGCATGTGCATTTGTTAATCCGAAAGGCATAACTAAAAACTCATAGTGTCCGTACCTCGTTCAGAAAGCAGTTTTTGGAATGTCTGAATCCTTTACACTCAACTGATAATAGCCTGATCTCAGATCTATCTTTGAAAGCACGGTAGCTCATTTCTATTGATTAAACAAATCGTCAATTCTGGGCAGAGGATATTTGTTCGTGATAGTCGCTTTGTTCAACTAACGATAATCAATGCACATTCTCATCGTGCCGTCTTTCTTTTTCACAAACAGAACAGGAGCACCCCAAGGTTAGAAACTCAGTCTTGCGAATCCTCTATCATTCAACTCTTGCAACTGAGACTTTAATTCTTTTAACACGATCGGAGCCATTCTATATGGAGCTATTGAAATTGAAGTAGTCCCTGGCACTAATTCAATGCCAAATTCAACCTCTCGAACTAGAGGTAATCCCGAAAGTTCTTCAGGAAACACATTAGAGAATTCACAGACAACAGGCACTGATTCAATTTTCTTTTCTGTCACTTTCGAATCAATCACATAAGCAAAGTAGGCTTCACAACCCTTTTTCACACTTTTCAAAGCTTTCATCGAAAATATCACAATGGGTAACCCATTTAAGTCACTAGATTCAATTCGGACTATTTCATCATTCTTGCATCTCAAATCAATAGTTTTCCGTTTGCAATTCACAATAGCACCATGCAAAGTTAGCCAATCCATTCCTAGAATTATATCAAATTCATCAAAAGGTAATAGCATTAGATCAGCCAGAAAACAGATATCTCAAACTTTAATGGAAAATTCTTGTACACTTTATCAACCAGAACATTTTTGCCTAAGGGGTTTGATACTCTAATTACGAATTCAATAAACTCTATAGTAAAAGTCTTACTGTATACTAAAGTCTCACATGCATTAGAATGAGTTGATCCAGGATCAATCAATTCAACAACAGTAGTATCATAGAGAGTGAAAGTACCAGTAATAACATATAGAGACGAAGCTTCCAGTAACTCCCCGTACTCGAGACCGTTTCCGGAGTCAAACACGAGGTGTTAACGGACTTAATTCATTACTTAAACAACTCATACAATTCATTTTAAAATTTCCAGACAAGCTGGCTAACTGCATCACAGTCGCTTTAAAAATCATATCTCGAGTTACAAAACTCGAAATCCAATTCCATAAATTTTTCCTGAAACTAAACTCATATATCTATCTACTAATTTTTTTCTAGAATTTTTGGTTGGGCCAATTAGTACAGTTTATTAGTTAAAGTCTCCCCTGTTTCAGGGTTCAACTACTCTGACATCTGTGTATTACGAATCAGATATCTCCCTGTCCAGAGTTCAATGACTATGCTGTTTGTCTCTAATAAAACTAGACTCAATAAGGAATCTGTACATATAAAGCATGACTTCTAATTATTTTTGTAAAATTTATGGTGAATTTCCAAAGTCAGAACAGCGGATCCAGAAATTGCTCTGGCCCTATTTCACAAAAATGTAAACATCTCATAAAATATAGCTCATATACCTATATTGCTTCTTCCATATGAAAATATACTCATCAAGCTTCGATTCCATAACTTATTCATTATTTAATTTCATTTCTACTATTTTTAGTGATTTTTCAAATTCACGTCACTACAGCTGTCTGAATCTATTTTATGGTAAATTTTACCTATTTCATGGTTTCCATGGATTAGCTAGCAATTTGACATACATAACACCAAATATGATCATGATTAGCCATTCCAATGGCTAATCATTACCAAGCATTTCCATACCACTCAATAACCATATTATAAGACCATATATACAAAATGATTATAATGCTATACATGCCATACTCAAAATATACAAGCCATTATGCCAAGATGGTATACGGATAGTGTGAGCGAGCCTCCGACCGTTCCCGATTTCCGAGCTGGCTTGTCAAAACTACAACGAATGAAAAGGAGGGAGTAAGCATAAATGCTTAATAAGTTCACATGCAAATAGCAAGTAACATAACCATATAAGCAAACATAAAACATCATTTGCATAATCATCACCAAGACATTCATATCACATTTTCATTTATCATCTTACATATTGTTGTTATATCGATTTTTCAACCCGAGGGTTAAGTACATACCTGTTCAAAGTATCCATTTCACAACACTTACCAATACGTCCCTTTCGTTTTGAGTATTCCTCCATTTGAGTAGAACTTTACCCGTTGAACACATCGGAATATAATTCGGATACATGGAAAGTTTGCACATAAGTGCCACATATGTAGCCAAGCTACTATGTAACCCGCCCATAAGTGAACTCGGACTCAACTCAACGAGCTCGGGTGTTCGCATCCATGAGTGAACTCGGGCTCAACTCAACGAGTTCGGATGCCTAGTTACATCTCACGAACTCAGACTCAACTCAACGAGTTCGGACATTTGCATCCATAAGTGAACTCGGACTCAACTCAACGAGTTCGGATGCTCAACCATCCTAGTGACATTTCACTTGTATCCTAATCCATTCCTAAGGTTCAACGGGACCTTTTTCCCAATCATGTGTCTCAACCATCTTCTACGGAATGCCGATACCAATACTTGGTAGTATTTCACATTTTCCAAGTATATCACATAATTTGACATATTATCAAACAATTGTCACAAGTATGGTATTTCATAATAATTATCATATCATTTAAATAACATTAAAACATTTAAAACAATAACTATGTTACCAACATTTACATATGAACTTACCTCATATGCGAAAATGGCTACTTTTACCATTTCGTCCACAACTTGGTATTTTCCCCATTTTAGCCCAAATTTCAGTTTTCCTTGCTCTATCATTTAAAATATAGTCTAATTAGGACTCACATTATTCAAATTGACCCAAATTCATATTTTGGAAAAATTACAATTTTGCCCCTAAACTTTTGCATATTTACACTTTTGCCCCAAAGCTCGTAAATTAAACTTCAGCCTATTTTATTATGTTTTATGACATGCTGATCATTTTTCCCTTCTATGGCAACATCAAATTCTCACTCTAACATGTACTTATGACTATTAGGTATTTTTACCGATTAAGCCCTTTTGCTCGTTTTCACTTAAAACCGAGTAGCACAAGTTGTCTAACATAATTTAAAACCACAGATTCTATCATAAAACACCAAAATACACAAATTTCACCTATGGGTATTTTTCCAAATATAAACCCTAGGTTAAATTATTGCTAGCATAAGCTAAATCGAGCTACCGGGACTCCAAAAACGTAAAAATCATTAAAAATGAGGCTAGAACGGACTTACAATCGAGCTTGGAAGCTAGAAAAACCCTAGCCATGGTTTCTCCTTGCTATATTCGGCCATGGGGTTGAAGATGAGCAAAATTGGCTTTTAATTTTGTATTTTAATTCATTTTACCCCTAAATGACCAAAATGCCCTTACTACTAAACTTTCCAAAAATTCCATCCATGTCCAATTTTTGTCCATAGACTTAGAAATTGGTAAAATTCTATTTAAGACCTCCTAATTAATATTTCAAAACAATTTCATACTAGAAACTTCTAGAATGCAAGTTTTGCAAATTATTCGATTTAGTCCCTAATTTCAATTTAAGCACTTTATGCATAAAATTTCTTCACGAAATTTTCACACAATCATGCAATCATATCATAGACCTCAAAATAATCATAAAATAATTATTTCTATCTCAAATTTTGTGGTCACGAAACCACTATTTCGACTAGGCTCAAAATCAGGATATTACAACTCTCCCCCCCTTCAGGGATTTTCGTCCCCGAAAATCTTACCAGAAAAGTGGTCTTCACTTTTAATCTCATATTCGGTGCCGAAGAACTTGCACTTAGACTGTACCTCCAATACATCTTTTCAATTTCTCATATGATCTAAAAGCTTACAGTCTCAACTCTCAACTGTTCTTAAATTTTCAACCCTTCTCAGTTTCCCATGATATCATGACATAAAACCCGGATCTCAACTTGATTTAATGGAGACCGGAATTCCAAGAAATCCAACAATCAAAGAGACCTGAAATTCCATGAATCTGATGAGTAGGAATTCATTCAATACAGATATGATTTATAGATCTCGCCAAACATATAACAATAGGATACATCACATTTTCCTCTTTTCGCCATAGAAATAATTCTGATATGGCCTCAAGAATAATCCTTCTCATTTCCATCCCAATATCAACATTGACAAGGATAATTTTGATAGATCCCAATGCTCGGCTTTAACCCCTTTAACAACTCCGATTTTATGTAACATCGGATGCTCTAAACTATCACATTACCTCACTGTCTTGAAACACATCACAATTCATACAACAATACATTACTGAAAGTCAGGAAGTCTTTACTCAATGTAGACTAGTCTAGTTCAGACGCTTCGGTTACCAATATTCTCATCTATCCAAACTCTGTCAACATGTAATAAACTTTTCAGCTTTCACAAGATGGAAACCTTATCATTCATAGTGACTTAAACTAATATTCAACTCTTTCTAATAAATATACACTTCTCGTTCAAACTATTTACTCTTTTATCCGTACAAAATGAAATTCTATTATCAGACTTGGGAAAAATAATCCTGACATAATTGTCACATGAAATCTTTCAAATAAATAATTTACCATACCGACTGAAACTCGCGCTTTTATCACCTATGCCTTTACTGATGTCAAATCCTTACACAGAAATTAGAAAAAATCCCAATACTAAAATCACCACATTACCAAGATCAAATTAGAAGTATAGTCATATTTGACATGATTATCACGAGCTGAAGAACGTACTTCGAACATGAGTCATAATTGACAAATTATGGAACAAAGATAACAAGAAAATCGAATAAAGAAATCCAAGATAGAGAAACCCAGAATAAAGAAATCCAGAATAAAGAAATCCAGAATAAAGAGATCCAGGATAAAGAAACCCAAGATACGATACTATGCTAGAGAATCGAAAACCAAATTCATAGAGAAAATACAAAATACCCTGATAATTCTTCAAAGAAAGAAAGTCCAAAAGAAAACATCATTTAATCCCACTGAAATCAAATATAATAGGATCAATATATCTTCCCATACATATATATCAGATGAAGCATCAAGTAGAAGAAACAGAATCATAATATCATACGTATTCTCTCATTAATTCTTATCAGACGAAATGAAATAGAATACCTGATGAAATAGAGCAATATAAATTATAAACCAATCAGACTACCAATGCTTTCATCCAACACCAAAATTAGAAGACATTCCCATATAACAAGAATTTCTTCAGAAGATCAATAGCCATAGAAATATTTCTGAGAACGGGTGAACACATAGAACATCTCAAAAGAGACTGCTAAACCTGTCCGGTCATAACTGTCACACTCAGATAATTCACATTTCAAATATCATTTCCCCAACTAGTTCTGCCGTCACAAATTTCATATTAAATCATTCACTAAAGAATGTCAGTTCTGAATAAATTTCGATTTACACTTTTCTCGACCTTGCACCTAAGTAATTCGATTTACCAAAGAGAATTCCTTCTCTAACTGGGACAGTGCATAATTCCAATAATCTTTATATCAATCCGATACTTTACTGGCTCTGACTTTACTTATCAGTTCATTTTCAATCTCTGATCATACTTATAATTATTCTATCACTGAACTCTTTGGGTTCTCAACCGGAAACTTATCCAATACAAATCTCATGAAATTCCATTATAAGTACCACTTCGGTAAGGGGGAGGGGTTGTAGGACCTCTGACTCGACTTTCTTATACATACACATATGACACAACTTCCATCA
This sequence comes from Gossypium hirsutum, assembly GCF_007990345.1. NCBI lineage: Eukaryota > Viridiplantae > Streptophyta > Magnoliopsida > Malvales > Malvaceae > Gossypium > Gossypium hirsutum. The sequence goes on along the minus strand of NC_053431.1, from coordinate 36,635,065 downwards.
TCATAGTAACATCATCAAAATCATGTCATTCATTCATGTTGGCTTACACCAATTTTCCTATTGTCCCATTTAGACAATATACTTACGCATACATTCTATGTTTTCTAGACAGCTTTACTTATCCATTCATTTAATTAAATTAATTCATGCTCATGACATTATATAAGGCCAAACAAATATAGATATTTGCATCACAATCACAACTTTCATTTCGTGCATCATCATGTACATATCATTACAATCATATAATCCAGTCCAACAATTTAACATAGATAAGTTCATTTCATTATAATCCTTTATCTCATAAAAATTATATATCATTAACATTCATCAACATTCAACGTCCAATCAAGACAAGGACATTTTCATTCGTATCATGATATTATGACCTTTATTCATACCTCTACTACTTTCTATTTATTCCATTCATCTTATCAAGTAAGCCACATACACTACATCATATAGGCATTAAGCAAATATGAATATTTATCACATATGTATCATACACCTTTATTCATACTTTTCTGAACCGAGACTTATCATAATCATAATTTTACTCAAATATCTTCACATAACATTGAACATGGGCGACACATCTCAGTTGGATAGTACCCTGTCTAAATAAGACGGTACTCATACGCGTCGGAAGACATCACACTATCACAGATCAGTGGCATGTATAGCTAAACTTATACACATGCTAGGTTAGTCCGAGAATCGACTAAACCTGCTCTGATACCACTAAATGTAACGCCCTGTACTCGAGACCATTTTCGGAGTCGAACACGAGGTGTTAACGGACTTAATTCATTACTTAAATAGCTCATACAATTCATTTTAAAATTTCCAGACAAGCTGGCTAACTGCATCACAGTTGCTTTAAAAATCATATCTTGAGTTACGAAACTCGAAATCCAATTCCGTAAATTTTTCCTGAAACTAGACTCATATATATATCTAATAATTGTTTTCTAGAATTTTTGGTTGGGCAAATTAGTACAGTTTATTAGTTAAAGTCTCCCCTGTTTCAGGGTTCAACTACTCTGACATCTGTGTATTACGAATCAGATATCTCCCTGTACAGAGCTTCAATGACTATGCAATTTGTCTCTAATAAAACTAGACTCAATAAAGAATCTGTACATATAAATCATGACTTCTAATTATCTTTGTAAAATTTATGGTAAATTTCCAAAGTCAGAATAGGGGATCTAGAAATCGCTCTGGCCCTATTTCACAAAAATTTAAACATCTCATAAAATATAGCTCATATACCTGTTTCGCTTCTTCCATATGAAAATAGACTCATAAAGCTTCAATTCCATAACTTATTCATTATTTAATTTCATTTATACTATGTTTAGTGATTTTTCAAATTCACGTCACTACTGCTGTCTGAATCTATTTGATGGTAAATTTTACCTATTTCATGGTTTCCATGGATTAGCTAGCAATTTGACATACATAACACCAAATATGATCATGATTAGCCATTCCAATGGCTAATCATTACCAAGCATTTCCATACCACTCAATAACCATATTATAAGACCATATATACAAAATGATTATAATGCTATACATGCCATACTCAAAATATACAAGCCATTATGCCAAGATGGTATACGGATAGTGTGAGCAAGCCTCTGACCGTTCCCGATTTTCGAGCTGGCTTGTCAAAACTACAACGAATGAAAAGGAGGGAGTAAGCATAAGTGCTTAATAAGTTCACATGCAAATAGAAAGTAACATAACCATATAAGCAAACATAAAACATCATTTGCATAATCATCACCAAGACATTCATATCACATTTTCATTTATCATCTTACCATATTGTTGTTATATCGATTTTTCAACCCGAGGGTTAAGTATATACCTGTTCAAAGTATCCATTTCACAACACTTACCAATACGTCCCTTTCATTTTGAGTATTCCTCCATTTGAGTAGAACTTTACCCGTTGAACACATCGGAATATAATTCGGATACATGGAAAGTTTGCACATAAGTGCCGCATATGTAGCCAAGCTACTATGTAACCCGCCCATAAGCGAACTCGGACTCAACTCAAGGAGCTCGGACGTTTGCATCCATGAGTGAACTCGGACTCAACTCAACGAGTTTGGATGTCTAGTTACATCTCACGAACTCGGACTCAACTCAACGAGTTCGGACATTTGCATCCATAAGTGAACTCGGACTCAACTCAACGAGTTCGGATGCTCAACCATCCTAGTGACATGTCACTTGTATCCTAATCCATTCCTAAGGTTCAACGGGACCTTTTTCCCAATCATGTGACTCTACCATCTTCTACGGAATGCCGATACCGATACTCGGTAGTATTTCACATTTTCCAAGTATATCACATAATTTGACATATTATCAAACAATTGTCACAAGTATGATATTTCATAATAATTATCATATCATTTAAATAACATTAAAATATTTAAAACAATAACTATGTTACCAACATTTACATATGAACTTACCTCGTATGCGAAAATAGCTACTTTTACCATTTCGTCCACAACTTGGTATTTTTCCCATTTTAGCCCGAATTTCAGATTTCCTTGCTCTATCATTTAAAATATAGTCTAATTAGGACTCACATTATTCAAATTGACCCAAATTCATATTTTGGAAAAATTACAATTTTGCCCCTAAACTTTTGCATATTTACACTTTTACCCCAAAGCTCATAAATTAAACTTCAGCCTATTTTCTTATGTTTTATGACATGCTGATCATTTTTCCCTTCTATGGCAACATCAAATTCTCACTCTAACATGTACTTATGACTATTAGGTATTTTTACCAATTAAGCCCTTTTGCTCGTTTTCACTTAAGACCGAGTAGCACAAGTTGTCTAACATACTTTAAAACCTCATATTCTATCATAAAACACCAAAATACACAGATTTCACCTATGGGTATTTTTCCAAATATAAACCCTAGGTTAAATTATTGCTAGCATAAGCTAAATCGAGCTACCGGGACTCTAAAAACGTAAAAATCATTAAAAACGAGGCTAGAACGGACTTACAATCGAGCTTGGAAGCTTGAAAAACCCTAGCCATGGTTTCTCCTTGCTATATTCGGCCATGGGGTTGAAGATGAGCAAAATTGGCTTTTAATTTTGTATTTTAATTCATTTTACCCCTAAATGACCAAAATGCCCTTACTACTAAACTTTCCAAAAATTCCATCCATGTCCAATTTTTGTCCATAGACTTAGAAATTGGTAAAATTCTATTTAAGACCTCCTAATTAATATTTCAAAACAATTTCATACTAGAAACTTCTAGAATGCAAGTTTTGCAAATTATTCGATTTAGTCCCTAATTTCAATTTAAGCACTTTATGCATAAAATTTCTTCACGAAATTTTCACACAATCATTCAATCATATCATAGACCTCAAAATAATCATAAAATAATTATTTCTATCTCGAATTTTGTGGTCACGAAACCACTATTCCGACTAGGCTCAAAATCAGGATATTACACTTCCTCCCGATTGTGAATAGTATAAGCTCTAGCAGGTGCTCGACCCTCAGCTCTAATAGCGGTGTCTTTAGTCATTCTCTAAGTGCCACTCACATTACCCATGTTTCTGGGTGGTCTACCTCGAGCTGTATTACCACTCGGCCTCAAATTTTGCACAATCTTTTGCTCTATAGACTTTGGACATTCACGGATAAAGTGATCTAAGGATCCACATCTAAAGCAAGCTCAGTCATTCAATCTACAACTTCTAGGATGTCTTTTACCACAATGTCTACACTCGGGTCGATCGGATCGACATTTGCAACACTTGCAACAGAAGTAGCTGGAGCTTTGAAGCTCGAATGTGATCTAATACGATCTCTACTCGAATGTCCCATATTAGCCTTTGAATGGCTATAATCATCTCTGAATTTCTTTGATGTTGACTGAAATGACTTATTCGATGATCTTTTTTGCACCTCTTTAGCTTCTGAATCGGCTTTTCTTTTCTCTTTCCCGAGTTCTAAAGCTTTACATGCTTGTTCAACAAGCACAACAAACTCTTTTATTTCCAAAATCCCGACTAACAATTTGATGTCTTCATTCAAGCTATCCTCGAATCTCTTGCACATAGTTGTTTCAGTTGAGACACATTCTTGTGCATACTGGCTCAATTTCACGGATTCTCGCTCATATTCCGTAAGAGACATACGACCTTGTTTCAACTTAAGAAACTCTTTGCATTTCTGATCGATAAATCTTTGACTAATGTACTTCTTTCTAAACTCAGTTTGAAAGAACTTCCAAATGACTCGTTCTTTCGGAACCACTGATATCAACGTTTTCCACCAATGGTACACCATATCTCTCAAAAGTGAAAAGACACATTTAAGACATTCATCAAGAGTACATGACAATTCATCAAACACTCGTCTTGTATTCTCGAGCCAAAACTCAGCTCTCTCAACATCATCATCTGTAGTAGCACGAAACTCTTCAACCCCATATTTTCTAATTTTATCAACCAGAGGCTTATTCAACTAAATCGGATTAACTTGTGGCATGACAGGGACTTATGGAGGATTAGACGGGGGTGAAGGTTGTAGAGTAGCCGAATTAGTTCTAATATACTGAGTGAACCAATAATTCATCATTTGGTAGGAGGCTTGCTTAGCCTCTCCCTCGTGGCTACTCAAATACTACTCGATCGAGATCCATTTACTATATAAAAACACAATTTTAACCGTCAGGATTCATCACACTATCGTTGTTTATAAATATGGCATGTATAGCTAGACTCACATAAGCTACATTAGTCCTAGAATCGACTAAACCATAACTCTGATACCAACCAAATGTAACACCCCTAACCTGTATCTGTTGTCGGACTAGGGTTTTGAGGCTTTACCGGACATATATGAATATTTAATAATCAATTCACAAATATCATCCACACATCATAGCATCATAGTCAAACATCATTTCAAAGTCTCTTTCTTAGGCCATCGAAACCTTAAACATGCTTTAAGAAAGGGTCGAAACTAAACTAAGCACATACAAAATTTCTCAGAAACTTAACAAATTTTCAAAGTTATAGAGGTCACACGCCCGTGTGAATAAGCCGTGTGCCTCACACGACATTAGACACGCCCGTGTGTCTAAGTCATGGCTAGATATGGCATACATACTGAGTTGTACCACACGGCAGGAGACATGCCCGTGTGCCTTGGCCATGGTCGAAACTGACTTGGGTCACACTGCTAACCACACGCTCGTGTGTCTAGCCCGTGTACCCTTTGAAATGGCCACACACGTCCATGTGCCAAGGATGTATGCCTCACACGGCCACCAGACACGCTCGTGTGTCTAGGCCATACTCCAGACTGACTTTAAATTGTTGGACTACCCTAGGGGACACATGATCGCGTAACATAACCTTGTGTCGTACACGGCTGAGAAACACGCCCGTGTCTCTGCCCGTGTGGAAAAAAATAGACTATTTGTAAAGCCAATTTTCCACCATTAATGGTCATCCCTAAAAATCCAAAATCAAAGCATAATTTATGACCAAATAGCAACCAAAACCATTCTAAAACATGTATAATTCAATCCACAATGTCACTAATCAATTTCATTATTATTATCTAAACCAAAACATACCAAAATCACATACCAAACTCATTCATTCATACATGTCATTATCTCAATTTTTCACATCCATTCTCATATCAAAATCATATCATTTCCATAAGTAATTCACATAACTAACTAACCAAATTGACTATTTCTTACTAGGCCACTTATGCACATCAACACATACCATTTCTTAACTCTACTTCTATACCAAAAACCATACCAAATAGCAACTTTAATCTAGCCATATCACATGGCATGATATACACTTTAAAAATCATATTCAAATACTTCTAGCTTATACATGCCATACTTCAATATTCACATTTTCAAAAGGTACCAAAATAGAGTTCGATAGTGTGGTGATGATCCTTGCCGATCTTTGAGCTCCCGATAGCTTCGTTATCTACAAAACAATTGTAAACACACACAAGTAAGCTTTCAAAAGCTTAGTAAGCCATATACAAATAAACTTATCTCATAGCACATTTCTAAACCAATTCATTCATATAGCTCATGGAAAAATACAATCACATATTAATATGTCTTATATAGCTCATTTGATCATAATTCACTTACATATAACATATTTCATTTTCATAATAATTCATACATATATCATATGTCCATAAATGTACATATGCTTACTTTTCATTCTCAAACATACCTGAATTGGATACACAATCACATAGTCATTCAAGGAAATGGACCCTAGAAAAGCCCCGGGCATTGATGGTCTATCAGGAAATTTTTACAAAGAAAATTGGGACATGGTGGGCGATGATATTATAAATCTGTGCCATGAAGTTCTTAGAGGCGATAGAAGTGTGGATTGTCTCAATGAGGCCGTTATTGTTCTAATCCCAAAAATTAAAGAGCCTATTGATATGACTAATTTTCGGCCGACTAGTCAGTGCAGGGTGGTCTACAAAATCGTAGCTAAAGTTCTTACAAATCGATTGAAAGATACTCTTCCGATCTACATTAGCCAAAATCAAAGTGCATTCGTTCCTGGACGTATGATTCACGACAACGTTTTGATCGCCCATGAGTTGGTTCACTATTTACAAAGTGCTAAAAATGGTCCAAATAAAGGCTTTGTGATCAAGCTTGACATGAGCAAAGTGTATGACAGAGCTGAATGGAATTTCATCGAAGAGGTTATGAAAAGAATGGACTATACGGAGGCTTGGGTGAGCAAAATAATGAGTTTTGTTCGTTCGGTCTGATACATGGTCAAATGCAACTCAACCCTTTTTAAAACTATTGTACCGAAAAAGGGCCTTAGACAAGGGGATCCTCTCTCTCCCTATCTTTTTCTCTTTTTCAAGGAAGCTTTTTCTAAATTGTTAATTCAAGCTCAGAATAATAATAAGCTAAAAGGAATTCGGGCTAGCATTAATAGACCGCGTATTAATCACCTATTTTTTGCCGATGACGCACTTTTTTTTATTCGTAATAATAAAAAGGATGTGGAAGAAATGGCCAATATTTTAACAAGGTTTACTTGTGTGTCGGAGTAAAAAATTAACAATGATAAATCCATGATAATGTTCAGTCCGAATACTCCCTTAACCCAAAGACATTTGTTTTGCTCAATGCTTGGGATGCGAATGGTTGACCACCTTGATAATTACCTTGGATTACCTTTGCCTATAAGTAGAAAGAAATCACTTGCTTTTACTAATATCATTAATCGTTGTGATTGCAGGATCAATAGTTGATCGAAGCAGCTACTTTCTTATAGAGGAAAAGAGATTTTCATAAAAGCAATTATTCATTCCATCCCAACCTATGCTTTTTCTGTCTTTCTTGGCCCAAAAGGAATTATTGAGGAATTACATTCAGAAATATGTCGGATGTGGTGGACTAACAATGAGAAAACTTAGGGTTGGGCTATAATGGCTTGGGAGCACTTGTGCTATCCTAAAGGAATGGGAGGCATTGGTTTTTGGGACATGCATTTGTTTAATATTGCCCTTCTTGGTAGACAAGTGTGGAGGCTCTTGAAGTTCAAAGACACATTATGTTTTAAGGTGCTGAGTGAAAAATATTTCTGAAAGGGTGATGTGCTTAGGCCGAAATACTATGATAAACCGTCGTTCACTTGGTCTAGTATTGCTAAAGCGAGTGAAGCTCTCAAGGATGGCTTTCTATGGAAAATTGGGGATGGCAACACTATAGACATTCGAAGGGATCAATGGGGTAGAGAGGGTCTTAATGGAGATTCTGTCTGTCGGTTACTATTAACAACTGAAGAAAGAAAAGTCAAAGATTTGTGGGACCACAATCAGGGGCGGTGGAAAAAGGATAGGGTTATTAAATTATATGGAAAAACCATGAGGGATCATATTTGTAATTTACCCATTCTCTATAATGGGATAAATGATAGCTTAACGTGGACTCAAAACCCGTATGTCTGTTATACCTCAAAATCTGCTTACTCGTGGTTACTCCTCGGGAGAATTGGTCTCAGCCTTCATAGAATGGTTTGGAGAATAATATGGAAGTTAAAACTGATCCCTAAGATCAAGGTCTTTAGCTGGAGAATTTTCCATAATATTCTGCCTACAAACGACAATATTGCTCGCATCCGTCACGACTTCTCAACAGCTTTTCCTAGATGCAACAGAGGTGAGGAAACATTTATCCATGCCATGCAGGAGTGCCCTAAAGTCAGAGAGATCCTTATTATCAGAGGGTGAAACAATACGCTGATTGATGGGAGATATGAGCGGTGCGTGGACTGGGTGGAAGATGTCCTCTGAGAGCTTGACAAAAAAGCTACTGCCCACTTTTTTACCCTCCTCTGGAATTGCTGGAATACTAGGAAGAAGTTGGTTTTTCAAGGGAAGGATGATACGGCTAAGGTGGTGTGGGAAAGAGCATAGAACGTCAGCTAAGAGTTCAGAATCTTCAACCTGGCAGATGCGCCTGCTCTCCCCCCAACTCCAGTGAGTAAAAGCTAGACGAAACCTCCAAAGGGTGTTATTAAAATAAATGTCGATGCTGCGGTTTTGAATGGAAAAGTTGGATACGGGACTATAGCCAGAGACCATGATGGCTTCGTTATTGGGGGTAGTTATGGGTATGTGAACAAAAACCTGGATGTGACCTGAACGGAATTTGAAGCTTTTGTGGAAGGCTTAAACTTGGCTTTAAAGTTGGAAGTGGACAAGCTCATTTTGGAATCTGACAGTGCCACTTTAGTCAACGCGGTGAATAAGAGAGACAATGATGTTACCATTTTCGGCTGCTATCTTAATAAAGCCTGTATGAATTTTAGAAATTTTACCTCGGTCCATATTAATTGGGTCGACCATTGTAAGAATAAGGCTGCTGATTTACTTTGTAATTTAGCTATTAAGGAAAAGTGTAATTTGTATTTCAATGTGGATTATCCCAAGGAAATCCATAGTATTGTCATTAATGATGCAATAAATTGAGGTTGACCTTTGGGTCATTTCTTTATCAAAAAAAATCACTTAGTCATTCGTTTCTTAGAATGTCCGTTGAACCGTACAGAATCAAATAGGATATGCGGATAGCTTGGAAGGCTCGTACAATGCCAACGTCCTAGAAGTGATCTCACATGTAATCAAATATCGATGCCACTGTCCCAGAAAAAGTCTTACACGAAATCAAATACGCCGATGTCTCAGACATGGTCTTACACGTAAATCTCGAATCAATGCCAACGTCCCAGACATAATCTTACACAAAATTACACATCGGAATCCTATGTCATGACATATGTATCCTAACTATTCCTATGGTTACGGGACTTTTCGGACGTCGTCACATTATTGGAACTTTCTAGGATTTCTCATTTCCAACTCAAATAGCCATTCATCACTATTCATTTAACATATAAGCAATAATAGTTCAACTCAAACACATTTATTTGTATATCGACTTACCTCGTATAGGAATGAACGGAAACTAAAGGCTATTCAACTACTTTCGGCTTTCCCCGATCTAATTTCATTTTCTTTGGTTATTGATCTATACACATTCAAATTTAACTCTTTTATTCAAAAAAAATCATTCAATTCAATCTATATTCACATATTTAGGGCATTTTACAAATTAGCCCTAACATTTTCACTTTTTAACACTTTAGTCCCTAATTCATAAAATTACAAAATACACAAAATTTCATATTACACATGCTAGGCCGAATTTTCCTCTAGCCCATATAAGCCTATATATTTCATTTATTTCACATTTTAGTCCCTTAAAATCTCACTTTGACATTTTAGCCCAAATTACTCAAATTCATCAAAATTTCAAATCCAAAACATATTAATCTAACACATGTCTTTCATTTTTCATCAATTAACATCACAAAACTCACAATTTCATCAATGGCTCTACTCAAAATCTTCATCAATTTCTTAAATTGAGACATGGGCTTGATAAAACACTAGACAACATTACAAAAACATGGAAATTATCAAAAACAGATCAAAAACACATACCTAATAAGCCACACAAGTGCCGAATGCATGAAAGCTTTCCAAACCCTTATTTCTTTTCTTAGTTTCGGTCAAAAATGATGAATAAAGATGAACATTTGATTATTTTTTTATTTTAACTATCATTTAATTAACAAATTACTTAAATAACCTTATTTAATATCATTTAAAAATCACATAATATATGGCTATTCATGTCAATATCCACTATTCATTGTATATTCACAACATAAGGACTTCACATTTAATAAGCCATAGCAATTAGGCACTTTTAACTAATAGCATGCTACTTTTGCATTTTAAGCGATTAAGTCCTTTTATCAAAATTAGCACTCAAACGATCAAATTTTTATATGAAATTTTCACGCATATTAATTCACATATTATAAGCACTGAAAATAATATTAAAATATTTTTTTGACTTGGATTTGTGGTCCCGAAAGCACTATTCTGACTAGGGTCTAAACCGGGCTGTTACAGCTCTCCCCCCTTAGGGATTTTCGCCCCCGAAAATCTTACCGTTGAACAGATTAGAATATTGCTATCTCATATCATATTCGGGCTCCCATGTAACCTCTTCAACACCATGTCGATGCCACGTTACTTTTACTAATAGAATTTTCTTATTTCATAATTCTTTAACCTCGCGAGCCAAAATATGGGTCGGTTCCTCTTCATAAGTCATATCAGACTGAATTTCTATTTCGGATGGAGTAATCACATGTGAGGGATCAGATCGATATCATTGAAGCATTGATACATGAAACACATTATGAATCTTTTCTAACTCAGGTGGTAATAACAATCTATTCGCAACTGACCCAACACGCTCTATGATTTCATACGGTCCAATGAACCTATGACTTAATTTAACTTTTCTACCGAACCGAAGTACTCTATTCCGCGGAGATACTTTCAAGAACACTTTGTCGCCAATATCAAATCCAATATCTTTTCGTTTCAAATCTGCCTTATGATTTATGTCGATCGAAAGCTGCTTTCAGACTATCTCGGATTGTTTTTACTTTTCGTTCAGTCTCTTTTATCAAATCAACCCCATGAATCTTATTCTCATTGAGCTCAATTTCATACAAAGGTGTTCAACATTTCTGACCATATAATGCTTCAAAATGTTCCATTTTAGTGCTCGATTGAAAACTATTATTATAAGCGAATTCAATCAATGGCAAATATTGTTCCCACGAACCTTCAAACTCAAGAATGCAACATCTCAACATATCCTCGAGTATCTGAATCACCCACTTGAATTGACCATCCGTCTACAGGTGAAAAGCAGTACTGAAATACAATTTTGTACCTAAAGCATCTTACAGTTTCTTCCAAAACCTCGAAGTGAATCTTGGATCTCTATCTGACACAATAGACGGTGGCACCCCGTGCAATATCACAATTTTGGAAATGTATAACTTTGCTAATTTATCAAGCGAGTAATCTGTTCGAACCGGAATGAAATGAGCTGATTTCGTCAATCTACCAACTATAACCCATATTGCATCCTTCTTTCTTGGAGATAGATGTAAACCCGAAACAAAATCCATCGTTATTTTATCCCATTTCCACTCCGGAATCATAATCGGTTGTAACAAATCGGATGGCACCTAATGCTCAGCTTTAACTTGCTAACAGATTGCACATTTCGAAACAAAGTCAGAAATATCTTTTTTCATTCCAGGCCACTAATATAACTGTTTCAAATCATTATACATTTTCTTCTTTCCCAGATGAAAAGATAAAAGGCTATTGTGAGCTTCGTTCAAAATCATCTAAATCAATTCTAGATTTCTTGGAACACAAATACAATCTCGAAATCTTAGACAATCATCATAATCAATTCGATAATCAGAATCAGAATCCAAATCACACTGAGCTCGTTTTGCTATAATCTCATTATCAACCTTCTAAGCTTCGTAAATCTACTGAATAAATAACGGTCTCACTTTCAATTCAGCTAATATAGAACTATCATCAGATAGAACTAAATGAGTATTCATCGCATGTAATGCGAACAATGATTTCTGACTCAAAGCATCAGCTACAACATTTGCTTTTCTTGGATGATAATCAATAACAAGCTCGTAGTCTTTTAACAGTTCTAGCCATCTTCTTTGTCATAGATTCAAATCTTTCTAAGTCATCAGATATTTCAGGATTTTATGATCTGAAAACACGTGACATTTCTTACCAAATAGATAGTGACGCCAAATCTTCAAAGCGAACACAATCGCAGCTAATTCAAGGTCGTGTGTCGGATAATTCTTTTCATGCGGCTTTAACTATCTCGAAGCATAGGCTATAGCTTTGTCTTCTTGCATAAAAACACAACCTAAATCATTCAACTATGCATCACTATAAATCACAAATTCTTTACCCGATTCTGGTTGGACTAACACTAGAGCTTCAGTCAATAAGGCTTTTAACTGATCAAATCTTTTTTGACACTTTTCAGACCATTCAAATTTCACATCTTTCTGAAGCAATTTCGTCAAGGATTCACAATCATAGAAATGCCTTTTACGAACCGTCGGTAATAACCAGCAAGTCTCAGAAAACTGCGGACTTCAGAAACATTTCTCGGAGGCTTCCAATCCAAAATAGCTGAAATCTTGCTCGAATCAACTCGGATACCAGATGCTGACACAATATGTCCCAGAAAATCAACTTCTCGCAACCAGAATTCACGTTTGCTAAACTTCGCATACAACTGCTTATATCACAAAGTGTATAGCACTACTTTCAAATGCTTAGCATGCTCAATTTCATCACGCGAATCAATCAAAATTTCATCAATGAATATGACAACAAATTGATCTAAATATGGTCTGAAAATTTTGTTCATCAAATCCATAAAAGCAACAGGTGGATTCGTTAATCTGAAAGGCATAACTAAAAACTCATAGTGTTCGTACCTCATTCAGAAAGCAGTTTTTGGAATGTCTGAATCCTTTACTCTCAACTGATAATAGCCCGATCTCAGATCTATCTTTGAAAGTACAGTAGCTCCTTTCAACTGATCAAACAAATCATCAATTTTGGGCAGAGGATATTTGTTCTTCATAGTCACTTTGTTCAACTGACAATAATCAATGCACATTCTCATCATGTCGTCTTTCTTTTTCACAAACAGAACAGGAGCACCCCAAGGTGAGAAACTCGGTCTTGTGAATCCTCTATCGATTAACTCTTGCAACTGAGACTTTAATTCTTTTAACTCAATTGAAGCCATTCTTTACGGAGCTATCGAAATCGGAGTAGTCCCTGGCACTAATTCAATGCCAAATTCAACCTCACGAATCGGAGGTAATCCCGGAATTTCTTCGGAAAACACATTAGAGAATTAATAGACAACAGGCACTGATTCAATTTTCTTTTTTGTCACTTTCGAATCGATCACATAAGCAAAGTAGGCTTCACAACCCTTTTTCACACTTTTCAAAGCTTTCATCGAAGATATCACGATGGGTAACCCATTTAAGTCACTAGATTAAATTCAGAATATTTCATCATTCTTGCATCTCAAATCAATAGTTTTCTGTTTGCAATTCACAATAGCATCATGCAAATTTAGCCAATCCATGCCTAGAATTATATCAAATTCATCACAAGGTAATAGCATCAGATCAGCCAGAAAATAGATATCTCGAAACTTCAATGGACAATTCTTGCACACTTTATCAACTAGAACATTTTTGCCTAAGGGGTTTGATACTCTAATTACGAATTCAATAGACTCTACAGGCAAAGTTAGTTGATCCAGGATCAATCAATGGAACAACACTAGTATCATAGAGAGTGAAAGTACTATTAATAACATCTGGAGACGAAGCTTCCTCGTGAGCGCGAATAGCATAAGCTCTAGCAGGTGCTCGACCCTCAGCTCTAATAGCGGTGTCTTTAGTCATTCTCTAAGTGCCACTCACATTACCCATGTTTCTGGGTGGTCTACCTCGAGCTGTATTACCACTCGGCCTCAAATTTTGCACAATCTCTTGCTCTATAGACTTCGGACATTCACGGATAAAGTGATCTAAGGATCCACATCTAAAGCAAGCTCAGTCATTCAATCTACAACTTCTAGGATGTCTTTTACCACAATGTCTACACTCGGGTCGATCGGATCGACATTTGCAACACTTGCAACAGAAGTAGCTGGAGCTCTGAAGCTCGAATGTGATCTAATACGATCTCTACTCGAACGTCCCACATTAGCCTTTGAACAACTATAATCATCTAGGAATTTCTTTGATGTTGACTGAAATGACTTATTTGATGATCTTTTTCGCACCTCTCTAACTTATGAATTGGCTTTTCTTTTCTCTTTCCCAAGTTCTTCAGCTTTACATGCTCGTTCAACAAGCACAACAAACCCTTTTATTTCCGAAATCCCGACTAAAAATTTGATGTCTTCATTCAAGCCATCCTCGAATCTCTTGCACATAATTATTTATTTTGAGACATATTCTCGTGCATACTGTCTCAATCTCATAAATTCTTGCTCATATTTCGTAACAGACATACGGCCTTGTTTTAACTTAAGAAACTCTTTGCGTTTCTAATCGATGAATCTTTAACTGATGTACTTCTTTCTAAGCTCAGTCTAAAAGAACTTCCAAGTGACTCGTTCTTTCGGAACCACTGATATCAACGTTTTCCACCAATGAACCGTATCTCTCGAAAGTGAAACAGCACATTTAAGACATTCATCAAGAGTACATGACAACTCATCAAACACTAGTATTGTATTCTCGACCCAAAACTCAGCTCTCTCAGCATCATCATCTGTACTACCACTAAACTCTTCAGCCCCATATTTTCTAATTTTATCAACCAGAGGCTTATTCAACTAAATCGAATTAACTTGTTCCATGACAGGGACTTGTGAAAGATTAGACGGGGGTGAAGGTTGTGGAGTAGCCAGATTAGCTCTCATTTACTAAGTGAACCAATCATTCATCATCTAGTAAAAGGCTTGCTTAGCCTCTCACTCATGGCTACTCGAAAGTCTAGAATCAGATTGCACTGCCCCTTGAGCGGGAGTGGGTGCATTACTTTCAACATCGTCAGCTGCTACTCGATCGAGATCCATTTACTATATAAAAAACACATTTTTAACTGTCAAGATTCATCACACTATCACAGTTTATAAATATTGCATGTATAGCTAGACACATATAAGCTATGTTAGTCCTAGAATCGACTAAACTGTAGCTCTAGTACCAACCAAATGTAACACCCCTAACCTGTATCTGTTGCCTGACTAAAGTTATGAGGCATTACCGGACATATCGGAACATTTAATAATCAATTCACAAATATCATCCACACATCATAGCATCAGTCAAACATCATTTCAAAGTGTCTTTCTTAGGTCATTGAAACCTTAAACATACTTTAGGAAGGGATCGGGACTAAACTGAGCACATACAAAATTTCTCAGAAACATAACAAATTTTCAAAGTTATAGAGGTCACACACCCGTATGAATAGGCCGTGTGCCTCACACGACATTAGACACGCCCGTGTACCTAAGACATGTCTAAGCCGTGTGTCTGGCAGGTGCACGGGCCTCAGATCTAACTGTTGTATTTTTATTTCCTCTCTGACTGCCACTCGCATTACTTACATTTCTCTGTGGTCTACCTCGAGCCGCAGTATTACCTGATCTCGAGTTCTGCACTGGATTTTCTTCAGCTAACCTTGGGCAATCTCAAATGTAATGCTTCATTGACCCACATTTAAAACAGGCCCGAACATGTAATCTGAAACTGCTAGGATGTCGTTTACCACAATGCTCACACTTAGGTTGATTAGATCTGACATTACCCATACTGGCTATCGAGGTAGCTTTCGAACTCATAGGTGGTCTGTTCTAATCTCGTTGAGAATAACCCGAAGTGGATTTTGAACAACTGAAATCATCTCGGGACTTCTTTGATGCCGACTAGAATGACTTACTGAGTGTTCTTTTGCGTGCATCTCTAACTTCAAAGTCAGCTTTTCTTTTCTCTTTCCCAAGCTCTTCAGCTTTGCAGGCTCGTTCAACAAGTACCACAAACTCTTTTATCTCAAGTATGCCAACTAACAATTTGATATCTTCATTCAACCCATCTTCAAATCTTTTACACATTATGGCTTCAGTAGAAACACACTCTCGGGCATACCGGCTGAGTCTCACAAATTTTCGCTCATACTCCGTCATTGTCATGCGACCCTGTTTCAGCTCCAGAAATTCTTTACACTTCTGATCTATAAATCTCTAAATGATATATTTCTTATGAAACTCAGTCTGAAAGAATTCCCAGGTCACCTGCTCTCTCGGAACTACTGATACTAGGGTATTCCACCAGTGATATGTTGTGTCTTGAAATAAAGATATGGCACATTTCAAACACTCATATGGGGTACAGGATAACTCATCAAACACACGGATGGTATTATCTAGCCAGAACTTAGCCCGCTCCGCATCATCATCATCAGTGGCTTTAAACTCTTCAGCTTTATGTTTTCTAATTTTATTGACAGGTGGTCTATTCAATCGCAACGGATCACTTACTTGAGGTACAGCAGGCATGGAAGATGGATTAATTGGGCGTGGAGGTTGTTGTGCAGCCGAGTTAGTCCGGATATATTGAATGAACCAGTCATTCATCATTTGAAAAAAGGCTTGTTTAGCCTCACTTTCTGGATTACTAGAAGTCGGTCGAGAATCAGCCTGCAGTGTCCCTTGCACGGGAACAGGCGCTACACTCTCGACATCATCATCTACAGCTCTGTCGGGATCCATTTACTATATGAAAACACATTTCAAATGTCAGAAGTCATCACACTATCACTGTATATTATTATGGCATGTATAGCTAAACTCACACATGCTACGTTAGTCCTAGAACCGACTAAATCGTAGCTCTGATACAAATAAAATGTAACACCGTTAACTCGTATCTGACGCTAAAATAGAGTCATAAAACATTACAGAAATAAATATAATCCCATCAATTAAATACATAAGTATATAATTATTCATTCGGTCAAGTCAGAAGAGTTAACTCTAATCATTTGCATAAATTAATATAACTTTTAAATTTAGTCATTTTATATCATATGTAAAAATAAATAGGTAAACATTCACAAGTAACAGTATAAAATATATATAACTTGTACCACCAATTTCCTATCTGTGACATCATCATGAAGTTTGTTCCTATCCTATATGATTTACAATTTATTTCTATTTGAAACAATTACAAGGTTATAAACCAACTCACTTCATTTCTTATATAATACCATCAAAACGGATTAATTATACTTTAATATATCATCATAGCCGAACATAACTTATAATACATGTAACAAAATCAACCCAATCCCCATTTCCAATACATATAATAGCACCTTAATAAAACATAATAACTATTTCCATATATATATTTTTTTATACTCATGCAAAACCATGACCGAATCACCTATAGATACTACCTAAGCCATCAACTATTTTAACGCACATATCACACAACAGCTTAACTAAAGTTCATTCATTCACAACATATAAGCCCTGTTAAGCTCATACCTTGCACATACAAAACCGAATTCAAGTGGAGAAATTATCACAACCAAGACATATTCCAGAACCAACTTAACCATTTAGCCATTTTTGCATAGCTTGAATATACATTCATTCCCAAAATAACCAACTTCAAAACCAGCTATTACATGCGATAATTTTAAGTTTAGCTTATGGTACCAAAGCAGTAGATAGTGTGATGAACTTGACTGACGATTCCCGAGCTTGTAGCTTGACTTCAAAATCTATAAAACAGAGTAAACATAACACAAAGAGTAAGCTACCAAAGCTTAGTAAGTCATAAGCAAATAAACAACTCAATGGCTAATTCAACTTAACTAAATTAAACTGGATTATTAAATCAATTCACATTAAATTTAGGCGCCTATGAATTAATGTTACATACACATAAATCATATACATGTATATACAATTTCATTATCACTATAACTGAGTGCTTTTATAGCCAAAACTTAACAAATTATTATCCAACCCTCAAGACTGAATATTCATTAAATATCTAATTCATATGCTCGTAAATATATAAACTAATAGGTTATAATATAGTCTTATGTACACATATATTAGTCATTTGGCCGAATACACATAAACACATTTGCATAAAATTAAATCTCATTCAATAATGTGCAATAGGCCAAACACACTTAACTTAACTTTAACATACATCAAGCTAACTCATACCTGGCAATTTAGCTTAGTTTACATATTCGAATTCGACTTATCTTTGCTCGATGAACCATTCGGAATTGGATAAGAATCTCGGATAATCACATAAATCGTACAATGCCAACGTCCCAGACGTGGTCTTACATGTCGTCGCAAATCGATGCCGCTGTCCCAGACAAGGTCTTACTCGTAAACACTTATCGAAGTCACATATCAATGCCATGGTCTTACTCGCACACACTTATCAGAATCCTATGTCATTAGATACATATCCTAACTATTCCTAAGGTTCATTTGGGGCTTACGGACGACGTAACTCAGTGAAAACTAATTCGGAAATGTGATAATCAAGCTTAAGTATATTCGGCTATAGCTTACGTATATTTTTACATTACAAAATAGCATATAATATTTACATTTAACTACAATTTAACACGTCTATTTGCTTATAAACTTACCTCGGGCTTCGTGAAATAGGACGGGGCTACTAGTCGACAACTTTAATTTTTCCCGGGTCCAAATTTGATTTCTTTGGTTCTTGATCTAAACATACTCAAATTAAGCTCATTCAACTATATTTTCATTCAATTTAGTCCAAAAACACATAAATGGGCAAATTACCATTTTACCCCTGACATTTACAATTTTTACAATTTAATCCCTATTGCACAAAACACAAAATATGCAAAATTTTAAGGTACCCATGTTTGGCCGAATATTCCTAGTGTTCATACAAGCAAGCCCATATATTTCATTTATTTTACATTTTAGTCCCTCAAATTATTATTTTTTGTAATTAAGTCCTAATTACTCAAAATCATCAAAAACTCCAATACAAGATATGTTAATCTAAAACATATATTTCATATTTCATCATCAAACAACAAAAATCACAAGCTATCAACAATGGCACAACTCAAAATATTCATCAAAATCAAAAATTAAAGCATGGGTTTTGAAGGTTACTAAGCAACGATCTCAAAAACGTAGAAATTATCAAAAATCGAGTTAGATACATACCTTGATTAAGCTTGAATATGGCTGAACCTAGGTTTCTTTTCTTTTCTTTGATTATTTTGATATTCGGCAGTGAGGAAATATAAACACATTATGTTTTGTCTTATTATTTTATAATATATCTTATATTATAACATTTTATTTCATAAGTTACTAATTTAACCTTAATATAAACTATTTATAATTCACCCACTCCTTACCGAATGTGTCCATGCAAAATTTCAAAGGTTTATTTGCATTATAAGTACCTCCACTAATAAAGACAACAATAATTAGGCACTTTCACTTTTAACCACTAAATTTTTATTTTACGCGATTAAGTTCTTTTATTTAATCGGACAACTACACGACAAAATTAAATTATGAAAATTTCACAGATATAAATTCACACAAAATAAACACAGAAAATAATTTTTAAATATTTTTCTGACTCATATTCATGGTCCCGTAACCACCATTCCGATTAGGGTCTAAATCGGGCTGTTACAACATAATCGTGTGTCACACACGACTGAGAAACACGCCCGTGTCTCTGCCCGTGTGGACAAAAATAGACTATTTGCAAAGCCAATTTGCCACCCTTAATAGTCATCCCTACAAATCCAAAATCAAAGCACAATTCATGACCAAATAGCAACCAAAACCATTCTCAAACATGCATAATTCAATCCACTATGTCACCAATCAATTTCATTATTATTATCCAAACCAAATAATACCAAAATCACATACCAAACTCATTCATTCATACATGTCATTATCCTAATTTTTCGTATCACTATCATATCAAAATCATACCATTTCCATAACTAATTCACATAACTAACTTACCAAATTGACTGTTTCTCACTAGTCCACTTATGCACATCAACACATACCATTTCTTAACTCAACTTATTTACCAAAAACCACACCAAATAGCAACTTTAATCTACCCATATCACATGCCATGATATACACTTCAAAAATCATATTCAAATACTTATTGCTTATACATGTCATACTTCAATATTCACATTTTCAAAAGGTACCAAAATAGAGTTTGATAGTGTGGTGATGATCCTAGACGATCCCTGAACTCTCGATAGCTTCGATATCTACAAAACAATTGTAAATACACACAAATTAAGATTTCAAAAGCTTAGTAAGCCATATACAAATAAACTTATCTCATAACACATTTCTAAACCAATTCATTCATATAGCTTATGGCAAAATACAATCACATATTAATATGTCTCATATAGCTCATTTGATCATAATTCACTTACATATAACACATTTCATTCTCATAATAATTCATAAATATATCATATGTCCACAAATGTGCATATACTTACCTTTCATTCTCAAACATAATATACATTTCAAATGTACCTAAATTGGATACACAATCACATAGTTATTCGTTTCTCGAATACCTGTTGAATCGTACAGAATCAAATAGGATACATGGATAGCTCGGAAAGCTCGTACAATGCCAACGTCCCAGACGTTGTCTTACATGTAATCAAATATCATTGCCACTGTCCTAGACACGATCTTACACGAAATCAAATACGATGTTGATGTCCCAGACATGGTCTTACACATAAATCTCGAATCGATGCCAACGTCCTAGACGTGGTCTTACACGAAATCACACATTGGAATCCTATGTCATGACATATGTATCCTAACTATTTCTATGGTTCGTACGGGACTTTCCGGACGTCTTCACATTATCGGAACTTTCTTGGATTTCTCATTTTCAACTCAAATAGCCATTCATCACTATTCATTAACATATAAGCAATAATAATTCAATTCAAACACATTTATTTGTATATCGACTGACCTCGTACAGGAATAAATTGAAACGAACGGCTATTCAACTACTTTCTACTTTCCTCAATCTAATTTCGTTTTCTTTGGTTCTTGATCTATACACATTCAAATTTAACTCTTTTATTCAACAAATCATTCAATTTAATCCATATGCACATATTTAAGGCATTTTAAAAATTAGCCCTCACATTTTCACTTTTTAACATTTTAGTCCCTAATTCATAAAATCACAAAATACACAAAATTTCATATTACACATGCTAGGCTGAATTTTCCTCTATCCCATATAAGCCCATATATTTCATTTATTTCACATTTTAGTCCCTTAAGATCTCATTTTAACAATTTAGCCCAAATTACTTAAATTTATCAAAATTTCAAATATAAAACATATTAATCTAACACATGTCTTTCATTTTTCATCAATTAACATCACAAAACTCACAATTTCATCAATGGCTCAACTCAAAATCTTCATCAATTTCTTAAATTGAGACATGGGCTTCATAAAACACTTGACAACATTACAAAAACATAAAAATTATCAAAAACCAATCAAAAACACATACCTAATAAGCCACACAAGTGCCGAATGCATGAAAGCTTTCCAAACCCTTATTTCTTTTCTTAGTTTCGGTCAAAAAGGATGAATAAAGATGAACATTTGGTTTTGTTTTATTTTAACTATCATTTAATTAACAAATTACTTAAATAACCTTATTTAATATCATTTAAAAATCACATAATATATGGCTATTCATGTCAATATTCACTATTCATGGTATATTCACAACATAAGGACTTCACATTAATAAGCCATAGTAATTAGGCACTTTTAACTAATAGCATGTTACTTTTTCATTTTACGCAATTAAGTCCTTTTATCAAAATCAGGCACACAAATGATCAAAATTTTATACGAAACTTTCACACATATTAATTCACATAATATAAGCACGAAAAATAATATTAAAATATTTTTTCTAATTTAGATTTGTTGTCACGAAACCACTATTCTGACTAGGGTCTAAACCGAGCTATTACATGTAGGGCCTCGTAAGGGACATTGTGAATGAATTTTGTTTATGATTCTATAAATGTATTGGAATGAGATGTATTGTCTGGTAATGCCTTGTAACCCTATTCCATCATCGGGTGCGGGTTAGGGGTGTTACAGTTATTGTCGATAGACTAACTAAATCGGCTCATTTTATTCTAGTGCATACCAATTACTCACTTGATAAGTTAGATGAATTGTACATTGGTGAAATTGTTAGACTTCATGGTGTACCTATATCGATTGTCTCAGATAGAGATCCGAGGTTCACTTCACAATTTTTGAAAAAGTTACAAGAAGCTTTGGGTACAAAGCTGAATTTTAACACTACTTTTCATCCATAGACTGATGGACAGTTTGAGCAAGTAATTCAGATCTTGGAAGACATGCTCCGATGTTTTGTATTGGAATTCTAAGGTAGTTGAGAAAAGTACTTATTGTTGGTGGAGTTTGCCTACAACAACAGTTATCTGTCGAGTTTCAAATGGGCGCCTTATGAGGCATTATACGGACGTAAGTGCTTAACACCTTTGTATTGGACCAAGCTCAGAGAAAATCAGATTCAAGGAGTTGATCTAGTCAAAAAAACCGAAAAGAAAGTGAAAGTAATTCGTGATTATCTGAAACCCATTTGGATAGACAGAAATCCTATGTAGATTTGAAGCAGAAAGAAATTGAATATCAAATAGGTCATAAGGTATTTTTGAAAGTGTTTTAATGGAAAAAGGTTTTGAGATTTGGCAAGAAGGGCAAGTTGAGTCCTCGTTTTATAGGACTGTATGAGATCACCGAGAGAATAGGGTCGGTTGCCTATCGGTTGGCTTTACCATCAAGGTTGGAGAAGATTCA
Source organism: Gossypium hirsutum (assembly GCF_007990345.1). Taxonomy (NCBI): domain Eukaryota; kingdom Viridiplantae; phylum Streptophyta; class Magnoliopsida; order Malvales; family Malvaceae; genus Gossypium; species Gossypium hirsutum. The sequence goes on along the minus strand of NC_053431.1, from coordinate 36,611,944 downwards.
TGATGTATTTCATGTGTCTATGTTGCGCCGATATAGATCAGATCATTCATTGTGATTTCACCGATAGATGTTGAGATTCGACCGGATATGACTTATGGGGACAAACCAGTTAAGATTCTGGTCCGATAAGTTAAACAATTGAGAAACAAAAGCATTGCCTTGGTGAAAGTGGTATGGCAAAGACATGGGGATGAAGAGGCTACATTGGAGCCCGAGGAAACCATGAGGAAACAATACCCAAACCTTTTTACCTGTAAGATTTTCAGGGATGAAAATCCCTAAAGGGGGGAGAGATGTAACATCCCGAATTAGGGTCTATTCGAAATAGTTATTTTGAGACCACAAATCCGAAATAAAAATAATTATTTTATGATTATTTGATGATCTATGATATGATTGCATGTTGTGTGAATTTTCATTAAGAAATTTCTATGCCTAAAGTGTCCAATTTGACTTTAAGGACAAAATTGAATAAGTTGTAAAACTTGTGTTTTAGAAGCTTTATGTAATACCCCTAATTATTTTACATCCACCGAAAATTTATTCACCTTGTTTGCTAATCTAAACATACTCATTTCACTAACTATTCATTATGCTTAACATTTCATATATAATTAATGAACAAAAATAATAAACTTATATCTATATCTATTCCATTCCACAACCGAATATCCACACTTCAAAACATGGTCATTTACATATATATAAACTTTTCACCTTTTTAATCCTATCAACCCACATGACTATATCATCTTCAATATACCAAATATATCATACGCATATAGCATGTTTTATATTTCAAACTAGACTTAAACCATAACCATAATTATACAACCATTAACATATATATCAAACACCTCACTCACATATATATATACCAAAACTAAAATTTTATTTAACTTAAACATTATACTTAGCCATATTCGCATGGCTTTATATAAATACTCAATCAAAATAAACTAACACAAATGCTAGCCTATACATGCCATAAGTTCAAATTCAACTTATAAAGTATCGAAAATAGTTGATAGTGTGATAGACTTTGCTAACGATCCCCGAGCTCGTAACTTGACTCCAAAATCTATAAAACAGAAGCAAACATGTACACACACTAAGCTATCATAGTTTAGTAAGTCATAAGCAAATAAGCATCTCAAAACGTAATCAACCCATTTAACCAAACCAAACTATACTATCATAATCCGATTAAATCTCAAACTTACAATTTCATGTATATCATATACTTTCACATATAAACTTAATTGGAACTGAATGTACATAAATATATTAACAAAGTACATTTAATCTCGTACACTTGTATTCATGAATCAAAATATAACATTAAATACATATTCATAATATATGGTCGAATATACTACTCAAATATACATATGCTCACATTAATAACTTGTAAAATTAGCATAACATATTAAATGGCCAACCTACCTTAACTTCAAACAAGTGATCAACTAACTCATACCTAATCGTTTTAGCTTGTTTTACACCTTCGAACACAACTTATCATTGCCCATTGAACCATTCAGAATTGAATAGGATACTCAGATAATCACATATATCGAACAATGCCAATGTCCAAGACGTGGTCTTACATGCTATCTCATATTGATGCCACTGTTCCAGACAAGGTCTTACACGAATCAAATACGATGTCGATGTCCCTGACATGGTCTTACATGTAACCACATATATCGATGCCAATGTTCCAGATGTGCTCTTACATGGAAACACATATTGAATCCTATGTGATGACATATGTATCCTAGCTATTCCTAAGGTTCGTACAGGACTTTCGGATGCTGTAACTCAGTCAGATTGAATTCGTAAACATAATTCCCTACATATTCACATTCGACTAACAGCATATACACTTCACATAATTCATTTCAGCATAATAAACTCGTATTTATTTAAAATAAATAACATTTATTTGCTTATAAACTTACCTCAGCGATGAAAATCGGAACAGGACTACTATTCGACAACTTTAGTTTTCCCCCGATCCAAATCTGATTTCTTTGGTTCTTAATCTAAACATACTCAAATTAAACTCATTCAAACATAGTTTCACTCAATCTAGTCCAAAAACACATAAATGGGAAAATTACCATTTTACCCCTGACATTTTACACTTTTTACAATTTAGTCCAAATTGCACAAAACACAAAACATGCAAAACTAAACCATGCTTAGGTCGAATCTTCCTTATGTTCATACAAGTACATATATTTCATTTATTTCACATTTTAGTCCCTCAATTTATTATTTTTGCAATTTAGTCCTAATTACTCAAAATCATCAAAAATTCCAATGCAAAACATATTAATCCAAAACATATCTTTCATATTTCATCAACTAACATCACAAAGCTCAAACATTCATCAAAATCAAAAATTTAAGCATGGACTTTGTAGATAACATGGCAACAATCTAAAAAACATAAAAAAATATAAAAAAACTGAGCTAGTTACATACCTTGATTAAGCTATCAACAATGGCCGAACCTATGGAAGCTTTATTTCTTTTTCTTTACTTTATATTCGGTCATGCAAGAATATGAACACTTATGGCTTTTAATTTATGTTATAATATATCATATATATTATTTACTATTTTACATATTTAACCTTTAAAATTTAATTAGAAAACAATATCAAACATGTCGAAAACTGTCCACTCCTATATTCAATGGCATAATTGCATAATAAGATAAGTTCAATTCAGCCCCTACATATTTAACCACTAAATTTTCATTTTACACGATTAAGCCCTTTTATTAAATCGGACACTCAAATGATAAAATTAAATCACAAAAATTTCACACTTAATAAACACAGAAAACAATTTTTAAATATTTTTTTGACTTGGATTTGTGGTCCCAAAACCACCGTTTCGAATAGGGTCTAAATCGGGGTGTTACACTTCAAGCATGAAATTGCATTGGATTATTAATTAGAGGTCCTTAAATATAAATTTGACCAAGTTCTAAAATTTTGGACAAAAATGGGCATGAATAGGAAAAATTTGAAAGAAAGACCTTAAGGGCATTTTTGTCATTTGGTTAATAAAAGAATAAAAAGGGAAAAATCAAGCAAAAATCTTGTCCATCTTCTCCCACCTTAGCTGAAATTTGCAAGGGCTCCATAGCTAGGGTTTTCAACATTTCAAGCTTGATTGTAAGTGCTTCCAAGTCCCATTTTTAACATTCCTTACATTTTTGAAGTTGTTATCAACCAATATAGCTATTTCTACCATTATTTTGAGCTAGGGTTCATGTATGAAATTTGACCCATGTGTGACATGGTTGTATTTTGATGTTTAATGGAGGAATATGAATTTCTGAGGTAGGATAAACATCTTTTACTAAGTGATTTTTAGTAAAAATACCTAAAAAGGACTTATTTGTAAAAGATAAAAGAATAGGTAGTAGAAATGTGGTTTAATGAGAAATATGGGCTGATATGAGTTAGAATATGAATCAGCTAGGCTTGGGTAACAAAGAAAAGGCATGCGTTTCATTTTACGAGCTTAGGATCTAAAGTGTAAATAAGTGAAAAGTTAAGGGTAAAAAGGTAATTTTACCAAAGTATGTGTTATGGGTCGATATGAATAATGTGTGTATTGAACAAGTTAAATTTGGCAATATAGATCAAGAAAAACGTGATTCAGGTCTTGATTATGGGGAAAATAAGGTTTATGAGGATTAGGCTCGTTTCTATCATTTTGTACCGAGGTAAGTTCATTTGCAAATAATGCAACATTTACCATACTTTAAATGATTTAATATTGCATGTACGATAAGTACATACATATTTAATGTGATGTTGTATCATGTGTTTTTTGCCTAAATTGTATTATGAATTACGCTTTACAATTCCATGAATATGTGATTGCTGCTATGAGTATTGAACTCGACGTTCCGAGCAAGTTTGACAGAAATGTGGTATCAAAGATTCCCGTTTGAATCTTAGGAATAGTTTAGGATACAAGTGGCATGTCATTAGGAATTATTGTGATCTGAACTCATTGAGTTGTGGTCTGAGTTCATGATATATGTGGCATCTGAACTCATTGAGTTATGGTCTGAGTTCATGATATATGTGACACATGTCTTGGGATCCGGGTACTGGTCTCACATATATTACTGATGGCGGGATAGTTCAACATGTGTTACGGATACCTGACAGCCTGTGTGAATAGACCTGTGAGTAGCTTGACAGCGAGCAACATGTGATATGTGATATGAGGTACCGTTGGCTACATCTGAGGCACTTAGGTGTGAGATTTTGATGTATCCGATAATATTCCAAGAGTTCAACGGGTAGTTCTAAAGGAAGTTCAATGAGTAATCTTGATGAATATGTCAAAGACGAGAAAGTAAGTTATTATGTGCAAGTGGCACAGGTATGTACATCGAACTAATGAGAATGACATATGTACATCGAACTAATGAGAATGACATGAGATATGATGAATTTGTGGTAAGAATATATATATGAAGAATAAGTTTAAGAGATTTGATAATCTGCAAGATTATGTTCACTATGCTAAATGTATGATTAATACTTGTTTAAGTTGCATTTTATTTACATGTGAACTTACTAATCTTTAATGCTTACCCCCTTCCTTTCATTTTCTTATAGTGTCGCCAAGCTAGCTCGGGGATTGGAAGACATCAGAGACTCGATCACACTATCAAACACTATCAATTGAATACTTGGGCATAGCTAGTCTCATCATTTTGAGTATGGCATGTATAGGGACTTGGTGTTTTTGTTTTGTGTCATATTGATTAGCCAAATGAGTTGGCTCATGAAAGTATTATGATTATTTTGTATATGGCCAAGAGAGGTGGCTCATATTGATTATTTGGGTTGTAACCCTAATTATTGGTACATGCATGTAAACATGCTTATGCTTTAACGTGGTTATGGTTACTTATGTTTAATGAGTGTGATAGATGGCATGTATGTTTGGTATATGAAATATGATTACTGTGTAAGACAATAAACGTGGCGCAAATATGTAACTTGAAAGTAGGTTAGCGAAGATGAAATCCAAATATGAAATTGGTGTGGAATGCCATATGAAAGCATAATAGTTTGAATAGGTGATATGTTGACATTACCAAGTTATAATTTAACCATGAATGTGAATGCTTGAGTAATCAAATGTGCCATGTTGCATGTAACAGCCCGACTTTGGGGCTAGCCAGAACACTAGTTTTGGAACCATTAACCTGAGGTCGAGAAAATTATTTTATATTATTTTATTTTATGTATTGTAGCATGATTAGATAAGTACATGAAAATTTTGGTGAATTAATTTTAGCGATTGCTTGCTTAATTGTGAAAAATGACTAAATCGTATAAAGTACAAAGTCTTAAATTGTTAGCTAAAGGTGTTAAATTTCTATGAACCTTAATTTGGAGGTTTTTGAAGGGCAATTAGACCCTTTCCTAGCCGCTTGGTCGGCCATAGGGAACAATTTGGCCAAAAAGTCAAAAGTTTAGGTGGTTTGGTGACTTAATTGAATAAAATAAGACAAGATGACTTCATCCTTTCATTCTCTTCTCCTACCACCGAAATTTTCAACCATTAGAGGGGTTTTGAGCATTAAAATTTCAACAACTCTAAGTCTTTGCAAGTAAGTGATTCTCATGAGTTCTCTTAATGATTTTTACATTTTTGGACCCCTTGAAGCATGAGCTTTCAAATGAGGGGACTGTTTTGCAAGATAGACAAGGATAAGAGTCTAGGGTTTTACCATGAAAGCATGTGTGTTGATAAATGAAATTTTATGGAAGAATATGAGTCTTAGATGGGTAATAAACAACTTTTGTGAAGGGATTTCTCATAAAAACCCTATTAGGGACTATTTTGTATAAGTTGTAAAATAGATGATAAATGTGTGAAATAGTGGAAATTTTGGATTTCTATAAGAGTAAAAAGGGTTCGATTAGGCTTATTATATAAAAAAAGTCCAATAAAATTTGATTTTTGAGCATAGGGGTAAAATGGTCATTTTCTAAAAGTCTAAGGACAAAATAGTCATTTTGCCCAATTATGAAATTTCAGTGTATAAATCAATGTGTTGATGAAATAAATGAATTTTATTAATTTAGATCAAAAGAAACATGATTCGGGTCTTGATTGGGATAAGAATAAAGTTTACAAGGATTAAGCTCGTCTTCATCATTTTGTATCGAGGTAAGTACATATGTAAATAATGTGTTAACAAAACTTACTTAAAAATACCTCGATGATATACATGTGCAATTAGCTTATTGTGGTTATGTATCTAAAGTTTAAGCTGTTGCCATGAATGTGTAAATGACATTTTATTCAAGTATAATACGTTGCAAGTAAATGTGATACTATTCGGTTAAACATGAAATCCTGTTGAACCCTGGATATAGAATAGGATACGAAGGGGTATGTCATGAAAATTATATGGTTTGAACTCATGAGTTGAGTCTGAGTTCATGAGATGAATTTTATAGGTAACGTGGGTCCGGGTACTGGCTTTGTGCACAAGCCCGTGAGTGGCTCAATGAGCGAACATTACATAATAGCCATGGGGTCCGGGTCTTTACTTGATAAAAAGGCCCGTGAGTAGCTCAAATGTGAGCACATCATAGTATAAGGTATCCCTAACTATCTATATGGAATTTATATGAAAATTCCCTACATATTCCTATTTATTCTGAGTGTTCAACCGGTAATGCAAAGATTTATTTGGTGAAAATTTGATGAGGCACATAGACTGAACTCATGGGTAAAGCCTGAGTCTATGATGAGATGTCTTTAAGCATATATGAATGAAATGAAGAATAAGATTGAGAAGTCTAAGTAACTCAAATCTTTTATGCATGTCAATTTATCGTTTGATAAATATGTTTTCTTTTAATTACACTTTATTTGCATATATGTACTGAGTAAGCTGACATGCTTACCTTCCTTTCTTTTCTTTCCTTATAGTGCTGCAAAGCTAGCGTCGGGGATCCAGTAACATCAAAAGCTTTGATCACACTATCACTCAATACCTTGCTATAGTTAGTTTAATTGTTTTGTTTACAGGCATGTATAGGGGCTCGAGTCTTTTGTTTAGCATTTTGTTAAATAGCCAAAATGTGTTGACCTCATATGTGATTATGATACGCATTTTGTATAAGGCATGAATGTTGGCTAATGCTAATTATTATTCAATGTGATGATGCAAATTCCTAATGGTTATGGTTGTTTTGGTTATGCATATTATGTTGGTATTGAACTTGGTTGATCTTATATAAATAGGTGTTTGTAAGGGTGGCAAAGAGGCTTGGTAAATAGCCTCATTTTGTCCACACGGGTAGACACACGGGCATGTGTCTAGACCATGTGTGACACACAGTCAGCCCCATGGGCGTGTTTTTCAGTCATGTGTTCCCTGCACGTAAAAATTTCAAGTCAGTATGCATGGTAATAAACACACGGGTAGAGACACGGTCGTGTGTCTCAGCTGTGTGAAGGACACGACCCAGCACACGAGCATTTGCCTTGTCCGTGTGACATTATGAGCATGCTGACGTTAGAAACAGAATGTCCATGTTTTTGCACATGGGCTAGGACACAGGCGTGTCGTGTTTGTGTGAGGGACATGGGCCAATGACACGGGCGTGTGTCTGGACTTGTGAAAACCCCTGTAAGTGTGAATTAGAAATGAATATTACATGGGTGCGGGACACAGGTGTGTCCCAGGGTGCTTAGGCCGTGTGAGCCATACAGGCCATCAGCACGACCATGTCAAGTTGGTCACACGGGCCTGTTGCCCTTTCACACGAGCATGTGCCCTGTTTTAAGGACAAAATTATTGTAGTTGGTTTAAAGACCCGACATAGTCCCGAATAGTTTTCAACGGTCGATTTGAGGCTCATAAGCCCATAATAAGAAGTTTAAGGTAGATATTGAAAAAGTTTTAAGTTTGAATCGAGTCTTGGTGACTTGAGATTGGTTGTATGCATGAGATCAAGTTAGGTAATGCCTTGTACTCCTCCCTGGTGTAGGTTACAGGTATAGGGTGTTACATTGCATGCCATGAAAGGAGTGTAAGTATGTGAGTGTTTAAGGGTGACAAATGGCTTGGAAAATCGCCTAGAAATTGTCCACACGATTAGACACAGGGGCATGTGTTTGACACACAGTCTGCCCCATGGGCGAGTGACCTAGCCGTGTCTCCCTTGCACCTTAATTATGCAAAACAGAATGCCCAATAGTAAACACACGAGTAGAGACACGACCGTGTGTCTCAACCGTGTGAAGGACACGGCTTTAGGACATGGGCGTGTGCCTAGGCCGTGTGAAGTCTGCACTTAACTTTTGGAATTTAATTCACCACACGGCCTAAGCACACGAGCGTGTTACTTGGCGGTGTGACCTTATTCAGTTGATGACGTAATAGTCAGAGAGTTACACAGGCTGAGGGCCCGGGCGTGTCCCAAGCCACACAGGCGTGTGACTCCCCAAAGTAGAAAATAGTTTTAAGTTATCCTAAAGTTTTCTGAAGTTATCGATTTAGTCCTAAACCACCTTCGATGTTTGTTTGGGGCCTCGTAGGCCCATATAAGGGAAAAATTGCATATGTATGAATGAAAATGATTTGAATGAAAATTTTATGGCCTAGTTTTGTATGTGTGTTTGTATTAAAGTTCGATAATGCCTCGAACCCTGTCCCGGCTTTGGATATGTGTAAGGGGTGTTGCAGGTTCGGCTAGGCTTGGGTGACAAAGAAAATGGACACATTTCATTTTATGAGCCTAGGGACTATGTTGTAAATATGTGAAAAGTTAGGGGTAAAAAGGTTATTTTGTCAAAGTATGAGTTATGGACTAAATTGAATAGTGTGTGTATTAAATAAGCTAAATTTGGTATTATAAAGCAAGAAAAATAAGGAACAGACCTTGATCGGGGGAAAAACAAGGTGTATAAAGATTAGACCCATTTTTACTATTTTTGTTCCAACGTAAGTTCATGTGTAAATAATGCAATGTTGTATCATGTTTTAATACTTTATTATGTATGAATTTCTACGTTTAATTGTTATAATAAGTGTATGAACGATAATATGGTCAATGAGAATGGCATTGTGAACGAGTTTGACGAAGATGTGACATCAAGAAAATTTGGTTTGAACCTTAGAAATAGATTAGGATACGAGTGACATGTCACTAGGAACTATGTGATTATGAGCTCATGAGATTATGTGATGCATGTAATGTGATACGGGTGTTGGTCTTGTACTTCTATTGGTGGCTAGGTAGCCCGGCATGTGTTGCGGGTACCTATCAGCTTGTGTAAGCAACTGTGTAGTCACATCCTGACTGTCAGCTTGTGTGAGCAGACCCGTAATTAGCTCGAGAACGCGCAATGTGTGATATGTGGTATGAGGTATCATGTGGCTACATATGAAGCACTATGTGCAAGTTTTCCGTGTATCCGATAGTATTCCAAGTGTTCAATGGGTAAATTAGTGGGTTATTTGACAAGTCAATGATGAGGAATGGAAAGAATTACCAAATACCAAGAAGTCATCCATAAATACATCCATGATGTCTTCCATGAATTCATTAAATATGGCTAACATGGATCATTGAAAAGTAGAATGGACATTACATAATCCAAAAAACATTCTTTAGTAAGAAAACGTGCCATATGGACATGTAAATGTTGTTTTTTCTTGATCCTCGAGAGCTATCCGGATTTGAAAGTAACCAAAAAGTCCATCCAAAAAGCAATAGTACATGTGACCAAACAACCTCTCCAACATTTGATCCATGAATGGTGGAGGAAAATGATCTTTCCTTGTAGTATCATTTAGCTTCTTGTTGTCAATAAAAACTCTCTCTTGTGATTTTTCTTGTTGGGATCAACTCATTTTTCTCATTAGCCACAACAGTCATGCCTCCTTTCATAGGAACAACTTGCACAAGACTCACCCAAGTACTATCAAATATAAGGTAAATAATTCAAGCATCTAGAAGTTTAATAACCTCAGCCTTGGCAACTTCCATCATGTTGGGATTTAGCCTCTTTTGAGCTTGCACATATGACTTATACTCATCTTCCATTAAAATCTTATGGATGCAAAAAGAAGAACTAATCACTCTAATATTAGAAATTTTCCAGGCTATAGCTTTTTTATGTTCCTTCAGCACTTGCAGTAACTTATTTTTCTCATGTTAATTTAAGTTTGAAGACTGGTAGTACAGAATTGTTTCTAGGGAATGCATACCCCAAATGATCGGTAATTGCTTCAGTTCTAGTTTGGAAGGTTCTTCAATATAGGGTTCTAATTTTAGTTCTTTACTTACCTCAATGGTCTCAAAAAAAATTTCTTGTGGAGACTCATTATCATCTAGATTTATTCTTATTTCACTTGTCAAGGAATTATCTCTATTGACCTCCTCACCTCGAGCAATACACAATTCCAAATAGTCCTTATGAACAATTTCCTGCAATTAATCTTGAACTGCATGATCAATAGAATCAATAAAATATCAGGAATCATCTTGCTCACTAGAAACTTGTATGACATCATATATTTGAAAAACGATCTCCTCATCCCCTGCCCTAAGCACAAGTTTACCATTACCCATGTCAAAAATAGCTCTAGCAGTGGCTAAAAAGGGTCGACTTAAAATCAAAAGCATCTCAATAACCTCATCCATGTCAAATATAAAAAAAATTAACAGGGAATATGAATCTATCTACTTTTACAAGTACAACTTCAAAAATGCCTCTAGGAGATTTAACAGATCTGTTAGCTAATTAACTACTCATCCTAGTGGGTTTTGGTTCCCGAGACCAAGTTGCTTGAACATTTTATATGCCATTAAATTTATACTAGAACCCAAATTAGTCAATGCTTTTTCAACATTTAAAGTATCAATAAAATAAGGGATAGTAAACTTTCAAAATCTTTTAGCTTAGTGGCCAGTTTGTATTGAAGAATGGTCGAACGCTCCTTATTTGGTTCCATAGTGGATAGTTCTTCTAACTTCCTTTCATTTGTTAACAACACCTTTAAAAATTTTGCATATTTGGGCATCTGCAAAAGAACTTAAACAAAAGGTAAGTTAATATGTAATTGTTTAAAAAGTTTAAGAAAGTTACCAAATTGTTCGTCCATGTGGTCTTTCTTCAACCTTGTCATATATGGAACTGATGGTTCGAATTCCTTAAGATTCAGTGTTTGAATTTTTTTTATTGCACCCAATCCATCTTTCTCATCAATTTCTTGTTTCAACCTCTTTTCATGTTAAGACTACACTTTCCCACTCCTCAACGTAACTATTTTCACGTGCTTTTTTGGGTTGGGTTCAGTCTTACTAGGTAAGCTACCTAGCTGTCTCTTCGAAACCAGTTTAGTAAGCTGTCCAATCTGATTTTCAAGCCCCAAAATTGAGGTTTGCTGGTTTTTCATAACTGTCTCAATGTTTTGAAATCTAGTTTCTGACACCACAATAAATTTAGCTAACATATCTTTAAGGTTTAGTTTCTTTTCTTATTGATAAGGTTGTTGAAAACCTAGAGGTGGTTGTGTAACATCCCAAAATAGGGCCTAGTCAAAATAGTGGTTTCGGGACCACAAATCTGATATCAAAATATTTATTTTATGATTATTATGAGGCCTATAATATGAGTATATGCATGTGTTAAAGTTTCATGAAGAAATTCTTTGAGTAAGGTGTTCAATTGGAAATTAGGGACTAAATTGAATAAATTACAAAACTTGGATTCTAGAAGCAATTTAAATGAAATTGCTTTGGGTTATGAATTAGAAGGTCTTGGCGAGTAATTTGCCCAATTGCTAAATTTTTGGACAAAAATGGGCTTGCATGGATGAAATTTTAAAGAAAGGGCATGAAGGCATTTTGGTCATTTTTCTTTTAAATGAAATAAAATGGGAAAAATCAAGCCAAAATCAGTCATTCTTCTTCTCCATGCTGCCAAAATTCTCTTGTCACCATAGCTAGGGTTTTCAAGCTTTCCAAGCTCAATAATAAGTGCTCTCAAGCCCCGTTTCTAATGTTCTTTGTATTTTTGAAATCTCGGTAGCTTGTTCTCTTCATTTCTACCTATATTTCATGCTAAGGTTCATGTTTAAAAATTTACCCGTGCATGAGTTGCTTGTATTTTGATGGATTATGGAGGGATATGAAAGTTGAATGTGTGTTAAACATCTTTTCCTAGGTGATTTTCATAAAAAACCTTTATAGGGACCTTTTTTTCAAAAGTTGTAAAATGTGTGGTAGAATGTGATAATAATGGAAAATGTGGGCTACCATAAGAAGGAAAAGTGTTCTGCTAGGCTTGGATAAGGCAGAAATTGCATGTGTTTCATTATACGAGCCTAGGGACTAAATCGTAAAAATGTGAAAGGTTAGGGGCAAAACGGTCATTTGGACTAGGGGTAGATATTAAACTTGAAATGTATAATATAGTGTATTAATGAGTTAATTTTGTAGATATAGACCCCGAGGAACAAATTCTAGAGGTCGATTGAGGTAAACGCAAGGTTTCGGAATAACTGAAACACAACTCCGAAACAAATACCAGATAAGTTCGGATAACTTAAAGTAAACCCCTAATATGCATAACTGTATGATTTACGAATGCATGATAACTGCATTTATTATTGGCATGAAATATCATAGAAATGCATATTTGATGGTAACATGTGAAAAATGTCTTGGTTGAGGTTAACAAAAGGAGTTCGATGGTAACCCGTAATTACATGTGATTTGAGATCCTGCATGTGTTGCAGTAAAGATTTATCCTGGACGAGTAATCCAGTGATCTCAATTATGAAAAGGATCTAGCCCAGATGGGTGTTCCTTGAATGATCGAGCCTCCCGAAGAATATGTGTGCATTATGGATTTAGCCCTGACGGGTAATCCGATTAGGGTCTGAATTTAGCCTGGACTGGTAATTCAGATCCGAACTCAGTAAGGGTGTATGTTTATAAGGGATTTAGCCTGGACTGGTAATCCTGGCATCACCATATGAGTTCATGATATGGAGAATTTAGCCTGGACTAGTAATCCTCCAATAAGATATGAGGTTTGCAGGAGTGCATATATGTGAAATGATCATTCGTAAGATTTAACGGACAATGTGTATTCCATCGAGATTTCCTAGAAACTCAACGTGATTAATATGATGTATGTCAATAAAATGATAAAAGGTGAGCTCATCTAAATAAATTATATGATGTTTTGTTATGTGACTAACTCATTGATTGAGTACAAGTGATAGGGAATCATCTCACAATTGATGATTTCATGATTTAAATATGGATGTATGCTAAATACTCTGTAAGTTTACTTTTCGGTTATTCGAGCTTACTAAGCATGAAAATGCTTACCCGTCTCTTTTTCCCTATCTCACAGAGCTCAAGGACTCATAAGGACTAGAAGACGATTAGAGAGTCGACACACTATCAACTAGTCAAGCTTTGGTATAAAGACATTTTTATTTTGTTCAATAGCATGTATAGGATTTTTGAGCATTTTGTTATATGTGCCATTTGATTTTCCAAATGAAGGCATGTAAAAATGTATCTATCTTTTTGTATATGGCCATTGGATTTGGCTTAATTGAAGTAGGCCAAGACCTACAAATCTATGCATATTTATACTCTTATATGAAGGGTTGCTATAATTGGCAATGAGTTACCAAAACAAGCCAAATTTTGAATGCGTTACGATAACATGGAAACCCATAAGTATAAAATGGGAAATAACCTTTCACGTATGAAACCAATGATATGAGGTTTTCATACAACAAGCTTTATCAAGACCATCTACAAGTGTAAAACTATGTTTTATTTTGAATTTGGTAACCACTAAGCCTAAGTAGTAGAAAGGGATGACTAAAGGCTTGGAAAATAACCTATTAGGGTCCACATAGTTAGACACACGGACGTGTGTTTAAGCCGTGTGTGACACACGGCTCCCTCCCATGGGTGTGTGCTGTGGCCGTGTGTCCCCTGTACTTAAAATTTTAAGTTAGTATATGACACGGGTAGGTCACACGGGCATGTGCCATAGCCGTGTCCCAAAGTCAGTATTGAACACGGGTAGGCTATACGGGCATGTGCCATGGCCGTGTTTAAAATTCAATGTTGCCCACGGATTAAGGGCATGGGCGTGCCCCAAGTCACACAGGCGTGTGAGTCCACACGGCCCATCCACACGGACGTGTGACACTTTATGATAAGGAAAATTTTCTGAGGAGCCCAAGGTTTATCGAACGTGCCCGAATTTGTCCCCCACTGGCTCTAGGTATTTTATAGGCCTCGAAGGCCTATATAAGGGACGAGATATTTGTGGTTGAAAGGTGTTAAATTTGACCGAAAAATTGCGATCCAAATAGTGTGTTACAAGTGTAAAGCCCTGGTAATGCGTCGAACCTTATCCCAGCGTCAGATTCGGGTGAGGGGTGTTACCTTTAATGGTATCAAAGCTACGGTTTAGTCGGTTCTAGAACTACCGTAGAGGGTGTTAAAGTTCGCTATACATGCCATTATTCGAATGTTGATAGTGTGACATCTCCTAATTGTGTAAATTGTTTTGAATATAGTAAATGTCTTCCAATCAAGCATAAGATGAGTCCGAGAGAGCCGAGAGCCATGCTCCAGCTTCTGTATAGCAAGCTGCATCTAGTAGTGGTAGAAGGCTGATGTCAGAAGGCTGGGAAGAGGCCCGAGCCGCGTTCTTTGATATGATGGATAAATGGTTTGGGGATTACCTGAGAAATCGCCCCAATATATCAAGACCCCCCCGCCCCCAACCAATATGATGAGGATGTGCCATGAGGTATGGCACCAGTGAGAATCGGTAAAGCCCCTATAGATAAGCTTAAAAAGTATGGGGTTGAGGAATTCAGAGCAAAATTTGATGGTGACGCTGAAAGAGCTGAGTTCTGGCTCGAAAATACTACATGGGTGCTAGATGATTTATCGTTCACACCCGAGGAATGTTTGAAGTATGCTGTGTCCCTTTTGAAGGATATTGCATACCATTGGTGGAAGACTGTATCCTCGGTAGTGCTGAAGGAAAATATTACTTAGGATTTCTTCCAAGAAGAGTTTAGAAAGAAATATATTAGTCAACGGTTTTTGGACTCGAAGCAAAAGGAGTTCCTGGAACTCAAACAAGGGAACAAGACTGTAGTGGAATACGAGAGAGAGTTCGTACGACTAAGCCAATATGCAACTGAATGGGTCCAAACTGAGTCGAAAATGTATCAACGCTTCGAGGAAGGTCTGAATGAGGAAATTAAGTTGTTGATTGGAATCCTTGAAATACGGGAGTTTTCCGCATTGGCTTATCGGTCAAAGAAGGCTGAGGACCTTAATAATGAAAGAAAACAAGCAAAAAGAGAGGCTCGAGATGCGAGCAAGAGGTCTAATGGTAAAACACTCTCGTTTTCCACGAAGAAAGCAAGGAGTCAACATGATTGCTCTACTTCATCGGTAGGATATTTAAGTAGGGGGAGAAGCTCTAAATTATGAAGTCAGAAGTCTTCCTCCCCGATGGTAACTAGTGTGGGGAGTGTAGATGATCAGAAGCTGAAGTGTAAGAGTTGCAACAAATTTCACTTCTAAGAGTACCGAATGAAGAGCGGCGCGTGTTTTAGATGTGGTTCCCTTGATCAATTTCTCAGAGACTACCCAGAACAAGCTGAAAAAGAAGTGGAAATAGCTCCGAAGTCGAGTGCTTCCATTCCACAAGGTAGACCTCTGAGATACCCTGAGAGTGCTAGTGGCAGTCGAGTTGTGACTAAAGACGCTGCTAAATTAGAGGTTTGAGCCCCAGCAAGACCGTATGCGATACGTGCTCGAGAGGAAGCCGCTGCTCCTGATGTTATTACGGGTACTTTCTCTCTTTTTAATACAAGTGTTGTTGCTTTAATTGACCCGGGGTCGACGCATTCATATATCTGCATAAGATTGGCGTCTAGTATGAACATACTTGTTGAACATACAAAAGATATCATTAGAGTGTCCAACCCATTAGGCAAGTCGATCCTAGTTGATAAAATATGTAAGAATTGTCCATTGACGATTCAAGGTCATTGTTTCCCGGCTAACCTTATGTCTTACCATTTGATGAATTTGATGTAATACTTGGTATGGATTTGTTAGCCCTTCATAATGTAACTGTGAATTGTTGTAGTAAGTATATTAAGTTAAAATGCTCGGATGGTAAGATTCTATGGGTCGAATCAAGATAATTGGGTTCGCCGCAGATTGTAATCACGGCAATGGTTGCTCAGAGATATATAAGGAAAGGATATGAAGCCTACCTTGCATTTGTACTGAACACTAAGGATATGAAGCCTACCTTGCATTTGTACTGAACACTAAGGAAACAGAGCTGAAGATTGAGTCCATGCCGATAGTATGTGAGTACCTAGATGTGTTTCTGGAGGAATTACCCGGATTACCTCCTGAAAGGAAGATAGAGTTCGATATTGAATTGGTGCCAGGGACAACTCCCATTTCTATTGCTCCATACAGAATGGCACCTACCGAGCTGAAGGAGTTGAAAGAACAGTTGCAAGAGTTGACGGATAAAAGATTCGCTAGGCCAAGTTTTTCACCCTGGGGTGCCCCCATATTGTTTGTAAAGAAGAAAGATGGTTCAATGAGGTTATGTATCGATTATTAGCAACTGAACAAGGTAACTATCAAGAATAAGTATCCCTTGCCAAGGATCGATGATTTGTTTGACCAGTTAAGAGGAGCCACCGTGTTCTCTAAGATAGACTTGAGATCTGGTTATTATCAACTGTGAGTTAAAGACTCGGATGTACCCAAGACAGTTTTCAGAACGGGGTATGGCCATTATGAATTTCTTGTCATGCTGTTTGGGCTGACGAATGCACCATCTGTGTTTACAGACTTAATGAATAGGATCTTTCGGCCATATTTGGATAAGTTTGTTGTTGTGTTCATTAACGACATCTTGATTTATTCCAAAGATGAGACAGAGCATGCGAAGCACCTAAGAATTGTATTGCAGACTTTGCAGGAAAAGAAACTGTATGCTAAGTTTAGCAAGAGTGAGTTTTGGCTCCAGGAAGTCGAATTTTTGGGTCATATTATTTTGGATGAAGGCCTCCGAATTGATCCAAGTAAGATCTCTGCTATCGTGGAATGGAAACCACCTAAGAATGTAACTGAGGTTAGAAGCTTTTTGGGCTTAGCCGGTTACTATCAAAGGTTTGTAAAAGGATTCTCCATGATAGCGACTCCAATGACGATGTTGCTGCAGAAAGACGTTAAGTTCAAATAGACGAAAAAGTGTCAACAACGTTTTAAAAAGTTAAAGACACTGTTAACTGAAGCTCCTGTGTTAATATTGCCTGAGTCGGGAAAAGAATTTGTAGTCTATAGTGACGCGTCCTCAAATGGAGTGGGTTGTGTACTTATGCAAGATGGCAAGGTAATAGCCTATGCTTCATGACAGTTGAAGCCGCATAAGAAGAACTATCTTACACACGACCTAGAACTTGCTGTCATCATTTTTCCTTTGAAAATTTTGAGGCATTATTTATATGGTGAGACTTGCCATATATTCACTGACCACAAAAGTTTGAAGTATTTGATGACTCAAAAAGAACTAAATTTGAGGCAGCGGAGGTGGCTAGAGTTAATCAAGGATTACGAACTGATTATTGACTATCACCCGAGAAAGGCGAATGTGGTCGCTGACGTGTTGAGCAGAAAATCCTTGTTTGCATTAAGGGCCATGGATGCTCATTTGGAATTGCTTGATGATGGTTCAGTCTTGGCTGAGCTAGAGGCTAGGCCGATATTCCTTCAGGAAATCTATGATGCTCAAACTAATGATGATGACTTGCAAGCTAAAAGAACTCAATGTGAGCTAGGTATTGAATCAGATTTTCGGATTGGTTCTGATGGATGTTTGATGTTCAGAGATAGGGTTTGTGTACCTAAGGACAATGAGCTTATTCAGAATATTTTGCAAGAAGCACATAATAGTCATATGTCTATTCACCCGGGAAGTACCAAGATGTAAAACTATTTAAAGAAGATGTACTGGTGGAACGGCATGAAAAGAGATATTTCTAAATTTGTATCGAAATGCCTGGTATGTCAGCAAGTTAAACCTGAACATCAAGTGCCTTCAGGTCTGTTACAGCCTGTAATGGTCCCTGAGTGGAAGTGGGACAGAGTTACTATGGACTTCGTGATAGGATTACCTTTGACTCCAAAAAATAAAGATGCCATATAGGTTATAGTGGACAAATTGATGAAGTTGGCTCATTTCATTCCTGTAAGGATAGATTATTCTCTCGATAGATTGGCTGACTTGTACATTTCTGAGATAGTAAGATTACATGGAGTACCACTGTCGATTATTTCAGACATAGACCCGAGGTTCACTTCGAGATTCTAGAAGAAGTTACAAGAAAACATGGGTACGAAGTTGAGCTTTAGCACAGCTTTTCACCGTCAGACTAATGGTCAGTCTGAGCAGATGATTCAGATTCTTGAGGATATGTTACGATGTTGTATCCTCGAATTTCAGGGTAGCTGGGAAAAATACCTACCATTGTTAGAATTTGCCTACAAAAACATTTTTCAAACAAGTTTGAAGGTGGCACCTTATGAGGCCTTATATGGCAGGAACTGCCGAACTCCATTGTACTAGACAGAACTCAAGGAAAATCAGATTCATGAAGTTGATCTGATCAAAGAAACTGAAGAGAAAGTTAAAGTGATAAGAGATTGTTTAAAAGCGGCATCAGATAGGAAAAAGTCTTATTCTGATCTGAAAAGAAAGGAAATTGAGTTTCAAGTTGGAGATAGAGTGTTCTTGAAAGTGTCTTTATGGAAAAAAGAGTTGAGATTTGGCCGAAAAGGTAAACTGAGTCCGCGATTTATCGGACCGTATGAGATTATTGAAAAAGTTGGATTGTTAGCCTATCGCTTGGCATTGCCACCTGAACTGGAAAGGATTCATGATGTATTTCACGTATTTATGTTAAGGGGATACAGATCAGACCCTTCTCACGTGATTTCACCAACTGAGATTGAAATTTGACCGGGCATAACCTATGGAGAGGAACCAGTTAAGATATTGGCTCGTGAGATTAAATAGCTAAGGAATAAAGATGTGGCCTTAGTAAAAGTTTGATGGCATCGACAAGGTGTAGAAGAGGCTACATGGGAACTAGAAGAAACCATGAGAAGCCAATATTTGAATCTGTTCACTGGTAAGACTTTCGAGAATGAAAGTCCCTAAGGGAGGAGAAATGTAACATCTCAAAATAGGGCCTAGTCAGAATAGTGGTTTTGGGACCATAAAGCTAATATCAAAATATTTATTTTATGATTATTTTGAGGCCTATAATATGAGTATATGCATGTGTTAAAGTTTCATGAAGAAATTCTTCGAGTAAGGTGTTTAATTGGAAATTAGGGACTAAATTGAATAAATTGCAAAACTTGAATTCTAGAAGCAATTTGTATGAAATTGCTTTGGGTTATAAATTAGAAGGTCTTGGAGAGTAACTTTCCCAATTTCTAAATTTTTGGACAAAAATGGGCTTGCATGGATGAAATTTTAAAGAAAGTGCATGAAGGCATTTTGGTTATTTGACTTTTTAATGAAATAAAATGGGAAAAATCAAGCCAAAATCAGCCATTTTTCTTCTCCATGCTGCCGAAATTCTCTTATCACCATAGCTAGGATTTTCAAGATTTCCAAGCTCAATAGTAAGTGCTCCCAAGCCCCGTTTTTAATGATCTTTGTATTTTTGAAATCCTGGTAGCATGTTCTCTTCATTTCTACCCATATTTCATGCTAGGGTTCACGTTTAAAAATTTACCCATGCATGAGTTGCTTGTATTTTGATGGATTATAGAGGAATATGAAAGTTGAATGTGTATTAAACCTCTTTTCCTAGGTGATTTCCATGAAAAACCCTTATAAGGACCTTTTTGCAAAAGTTGTAAAATGTGTGGTAGAATGTGATAATAATGGAAAATGTGGGCTACCATAAGAAGTAAAAGTGTTCGGCTAGGCTTGGGTAAGGAAGAAATTGCATGTGTTTCATTATACGAGCCTAGGGACTAAATCGTAAAAATGTGAAAGGTTAGGGGCAAAATGGTCATTTGGACTGGGGGTAGATATTAAACTTGAATGTATAATGTAGTGTACTAATGAGTTAATTTTGTGGATATAGACCCCGACGAACGAATTTCGGAGGTCGATCGAGGTAAACGCATGGTTTCGGTATAACTGAAACACAACTCCGAAACAAGTACCAGGTAAGTTAGGATAACTTAAAGTAAACACCTAATATGCATAACTGTATTATTTACAAATGCACGATGATTGCATTTATTATTGGCATGAAATATCATGAAATGCATATTTGATAGCAACATGTGAAAAATGTCTTGGTTGAGGTTGACAAAGGGAATTTGATGGTAACTAGTAATTACATGTGATTTGAGATCTTGCATGTGTTGCAGTAAGGATTTAGCCCGAGATAATCCGTTAATCTCAATTATGAAAAGGATCTAGCCCGGACGGGTGTTCCATGAGTGATAGAACCCACCGAAGAATATGGGTGCATTATGGATTTAGCCCTGACGGGTAATCCGATTAGGGTCTGAATTTAGCCTGGACTGGTAATTCAGATCCGAGCTCAGTAAGGGTGTATGTCTATAAGGGATTTAGCCTGGACTGGTAATCTGACATCACCTTATGAGTTCATGATATGGGGAATTTAGCCTGGACTGGTAATCCTCCCATAAGATGTAAGGTTCGCGGGAGTGCATATATGTGAAATGATCATTCGTAAGAATTGACGGATAATGGGTATTCCATCGAGATTTCCTAGAAACTCAACGGGATTAATATGATGTATGTCAATAAGATGATGAATGGTGAGCTCATCTAAATAAATTATATGATGTTTTGTCATGTTACTAACTCATTGATTGAGTACATGTGATAGGGAATCATCTCACAATTGATGATTTCATGATTTAAATATGGATGTATGCTAAATACTCAGTAAGTTTACTTTCCGGTTATTTGAGCTTACTAAGCATGAAAATGCTTACCCGTATCTTTTTCCCTATCTCACAGAGCTCAAGGACTCATAATGTAATATCCTGAATTAGGGCTTAATCGAAATAGTGGTTTCGTGACCACAAATCCGAGATAGAAATAATTATTTTATAATTATTTTGATGATTATGATATGATTGCATGATTGTGTGAAAATTTCGTGATGAAATTCTATGCCTAAAGTGCTTAAATTGAAAGTAGGGACTAAATCGAATAAGTTGCAAAACTTGCATTCTAGAAGTTTTTAGTATGAAATTGTTTTGGAATATTAATGAGGAGGTCTTAAATAGAAATTTGACCAATTTTAAGTTCATGGACAAAATTAGGACATGGAAGGAATTTTTGGAAAGTTTAGTAGTAAGGGTATTTTGGTCATTTAGTTATTAAAATGAATTAAAAACAAAATTAAAAGCCAATTTTTGTCCATCTTCTTCATTAGGCCGAAATTTCAAGGGTTCTCCATAGTTAGGGTTTGTTTCAAGCTTCCAAGCTCCATAGTAAGTGATTCCAAGCCTTGTTTTTAATGTTCTTTACGTTTTTGGAATCCCGGTAGCTCGATTAAGCTTATGTTAGCAATAATTCAACCTAGGGTTTATATTTGGAAAAATACCCATAGGTGAAATTTGTGTATTTTGATGTTTATGATAGAATATGGGGTTTTAAATTATGTTAGACAACTTGTGCTACTCGGTTTTGAGTGAAAACGAGTAAAAAGGATTAATCGGCAAAAATACCTAATAGTCACAAGTATATGTTAGAGTAAGAATTTGATGTTGCCATAGAAGGGAAAAATGATCAGCATGTTATAAAACATAATAATAAGGAATAAAGTTTAATTCCCGAGCCTAGGGGCAAAAGTGTAATTTTTCCAAAGTTTGTATTAAATGCTGTTTTGATGAATGTATGTATTAAATAAGATTAATTTGGCATTATAGATCAAGAGACACGAGATTTAAGTCGCGATCGAGGAAAAGAAAAGATTGTGGACTAAATTGCAAAATCTTTATATTTTGGTACCAAGGTAAGTTCATGTGTAAATGTAGTAACATAATTGTCATTTTAAGCAATTTAATGTTGTTTATATGATATGTGCTGATTATTATCATGAAATATTATGCTTTGTGGTTATTGTTGAATAATATGTAATTATGTGAATTACTTGATGAGTATGAACTATCACCGAAGTATCGATTTCGATATTCCGTGGAAGACGGCAAAGATGTGTGATCGAGGAAAATGCTCGTTTGAACCTTAGGAATAGATTAGGATACAAGTGACATGTCACTAGGATGGTTGAGCATCTGAACTCGTTGAGTTGAGTCCGAGTTCACTTATGGATGCGAATGTCTGAACTCGTTGAGTTGAGTCCGAGTTCGTGAGATGTAACTAGGCATCCGAACTCGTTGAGTTGAGTCCGAGTTCACTCATGGATGCGAACGCCTGAGCTCATTGAGTTGAGTCCGAGTTCGCTTATGGGCGGGTTACATAGTAGCTTGGCTACATATGTGGCACTTATGTGCAAATTATCCGTGTATCCGAGTTGTATTCCAATGTGTTCAACGAGTGAAATTTCTAGTGAAATGGAAGAACACTTAAGATGCAAGCGACGTTTTGGTAAGTGCTGTGGAATGGACACTTTGGACAGGTATGTTATTAACCCTCGGGTTGAAAATAGATTCAACAATGATAAGGTGGTAACATGATGAATGATGTTTAGAAATGTGATATATGTTTTGGTGATACAATGCTAAAGTTGTTTGGTATATTTGTATTGTTATGTTACTTGTTATTTACATATGAACTTACTAAGCATTTATGCTTACTCCCTCCTCTTTATTTACTGTAGTTTTGAACAAGCCAGCTCGGGAATCGGGACGGGTCGAAGGTTCGATCACACTATCTAAAAGGCTTTCATCTGGGTAAATGGCTTGTAAAACTTAAGTATGGCATGTATAGCAATATACTTATTTTGTGTAAATAATTTTATGATATAGCCATGATTGGTTGAGAAAATGTTTGATATTGATAAGTCATGGTGATGGCTAATTTAGATCATGTTTGATATTATGGAAGTTTAATAGGTTATCTAGTTCATAAAAATTCATGGAAAGATGAAACTTGCCTTAAAACAGAATATTGCTGCAGCAATGACATGAATTTGAAAAATCACTAAAAATATTATAAATGGAACTAAATGATGAGTAAGTTATTAAATTTAAGCTTAATGAGTCTATTTTCATGTGGATTGAACAAAACAGGTATATAAATTATATTTAATGAGATATTTAAACTTTTGTGAAACAGGGCCAGAGTGATTTCTAGATCCCCTCTTCTGACTTTAAAAATTCATAATAAATTTTAAAAAAATAATTAGAAGTTTTTATTTATATGTACAGATTCCTTATTGAGTATAGTTTTAAGAGAAAGAAACCTCATAGTCATTTAAATTCTGTATAGATAGATATCTGATTCGTAATACACAGAGGTCAGAGCAGTCGAACCCTGAAATAGGGGAGACTTTAACTAATAAAATGTACTAATTGGTCCAACCAAAAATTCTATAAAAAAATTAGTAACTCGAGATATGATTTTTCTTGTAACTGTGACGCGGGTAGTTAGAAAGCTGTGAATGTAGAAACAAATGATTTGAAGTTCTTAATTTGATAAATTATGTTCGGTAACCCCTCAAGCTCGACTCTGGCGACGGTTTCGGGTCTGGGGGCGTTACACATAAGGACTAGAAGACGATTAGAGAGTCGACACACTATCAACTAGTCAAGCTTTGGTATAAAGACATTTTTATTTTGTTCAATAGCATGTATAGGATTTTTGAGCATTTTGTTATATGTGCCATCTGATTTTCCAAATGAAGGCATGTAAAAATGTATCTATCTTTTTGTATATGGCCATTGGATTTGGCTTAATTAAAGTAGGCCATGACCTACAAATCTATGCATATATATACTTTTATATGAAGGGTTGTTATAATTGGCAATGAGTTACCAAAATGAGCCAAATTTTGAATGCGTTACGATAACATGGAAACCCATAAGTATAATGTAACGCCCCGTACCCGAGACCGTTACCGGAGTCGAACACGGGGTGTTAACGGACTTAATTCATTTGCTTACACAGTTCATTTTAAAATTTCCAGACAAGCTGGCTAACTGCATCACAGTCACTTTAAAAATCATATCTTGAGTTCCAAAACTCGAAAACCGATTCTGTAAATTTTTTCTGAAACTAGACTCATATATCCATCTACAAATTTTTTTCTAGAATTTTTGGTCGAGTCAATTAGTACAGTTTATTAATTAAAGTCTCCCCTGTTTCAGGGTTTGACTACTCTGACCTTCATGCATTACGACTTAGATATCTCCCTGTACAGGGCTTCAATACTTATGCCATTTGTTTCTAATGAAACTAAACTCAAAAAAGGAATCTGTACATATAGAGCATGACTTCTAATTATCTCTGGTTAATGTATAGTGAATTTCCAAAGTCAGAACAGGGGATCCAGAAATCGCTCTGGCCCTGTTTCACGAAAACTTAAACATCTCATAAAATACGGCTCATATGGTCGTTCCGTTTCTTTCATATGAAAATAGACTCATCAAGATTCGATTACATAATTTATTCATTATTTAATTAAATTTCTACTATTTTTAGTGATTTTTCAAACTCACATCACTGCTGCTGTCAGCATCTAGTTTAAGGTAAATTTCACCTATTTCATAGTTTTCCATGAATCAACTAGCCATTTGTCATACATAGCACCAAAATGATCGTGATTAACCATTCCAATGGCTAATCATTACCAAGCATTTCCATACCACTCAATGAACAATATACAAAATGATTATAATGCTATGCTCAAAATATATATAAGCCATTTTCACATGGCTATCCGAATATATACATTACCAAAAGGTACTTGATTAACAACAAAGGTCAGTCGTATACATGCCATTATCAAAGTTCAACTAAAAGAGTACCAAAAGGGCTTTGATAGTGTGGACGACTTCGACTTTGACACTCCCGAGCCCGATAGCTGACGAACAAAATCTATAAAACAGAAAATCAAAGCAACAGAATAAGCATTTTAATGCTTAGTAAGTTTAAGTAATGAAATTATTTACGACTAAAGTATAGCGTTCATATGACTAAATGAATAATTGCATATACGCATATTCCCAAAATCATACTTACTTCACGCTTCAACCAGTATATTCATACACAGGGGATCAAACCTAACTAAGGCCGGAAGTTTGTTAATCAATTGAGCGAATACTATTTAAAAGGAATCAACTTTCTGATGCATATACGAAACATACCTTATCGTTTGGATTTTATGAGCGTATTAATTGAAATTATTACAGCAAGATCGCTCATTTCCAAACCCAAGTACCTTCGGGATTTAGCCGGATATAACAACTCGCACAAATGCCTTCGGGACTTAGCCCGGATATAGTAACTCGCACAAATGCCTTCGGGACTTAGCCCGGATATAGTAACTCGCACAAATGCCTTCGGGACTTAACCCGGATATAGTCACTAGCACAAATGCGTTCGGATCTTAGTTCGGTTATCATCCGAATAACCATGCACATATATCAATAAATCATAACACATCTATATTTCATTTTCATTACTAGAATTCAAACACAAGACACTTATCAACCATTACCATTTTCGGCTCAATAGCCACATACAAAGGGCATGATTTTGATTCGCTTTATAACATTATCTCTATACGCATTCGGCTGCCCGTCATAAGTATAAGCCAATTACCTCAATATATAATTCAATTAGAATCATTATATCACCGT
Source organism: Gossypium hirsutum (assembly GCF_007990345.1). Lineage (NCBI taxonomy): Eukaryota > Viridiplantae > Streptophyta > Magnoliopsida > Malvales > Malvaceae > Gossypium > Gossypium hirsutum. Next base: position 36,585,938 of record NC_053431.1, on the reverse strand, counting down.
TTATTTGTTATGCTTATATGTCATGACTTAATCAAATCATAAACTAAGTTCCATTACTCGAAGACTTACCTCGGATGTTGTCGAACGGCTTCAACGGCTATTCAATTACTTTTTCCTTTCCTTTATCAAATTTAGTTCCCCTTTGCTCTTGAGCTTAATTTAACAAATAAATTGATTTAATCATTTTGAACATCAAAGAGAAACTCAAGGTACTTAGCCCATATATACATTAGACATTAGAGTCATATATATATGAAATCATGAATCAAATTCAACATATTAGCCAATATTCTCCTTTAGCCGATTATCTAAGTCAAGATAAAATCATCAATATGCTTACCTATAGCCGAATGTGCAACATCAATCTATCACTATCACCTACATCCTTAATTAAAGGCCAAATATATGCAACATCAATCTATGTAGTCATTCATGTGGTCGAATATACATATTCCAATATGATATCATTTCTATTTCATTTAACACTTAACATTTACCACATATCAATTAACCAATTTTGTTTATAATTACAAAACTCTTCATCTATTCATGCTCTCATATTCGGTCATCCATACCTATACTAACCATATAACTAAATAATTTTAAGTTTAAACATAAATACAACATTTTAGCACCATGGCCGAACACCTCATGAAGTTGCTAAGACCCATCCTTTTCAAATTCTCACACACACTCACATCCAATCCTTTTTATTAAGCACTCAAACTCAATCATCTTCATGCCTCATCACCACAACATCAAACACCAACCAAGAAAGACAACATCCATGGCCGAGTATCATCTCCATCAAATAGCAAAAAAAATTTAAACCATGGGCTAGGTAGAATTCAAACTAACAACTAAAAATATGCATGAATTTCATGGAATAACATCAAACATACCTCAACCTAGTTACAGACATGGCCGAACTTCTTCAAACCTTTCTTTCTTTCTTTTACTTGGTTTTTCGGCCAAGAAGAACCAAACTCTCACTTTGTTTTCATCACCCCCCAATTTCCATTACTTTATTACTAACCTTTTATTTTATTATTTCTAACACAAAATATTAACACAAAATGTTTATAATATGTTTTAACCCATAGCATGGCCGGCCACTACCTAAAATTTTGGGTAATTTGACATGCAAGTACAAGCATATTCTAACATGCATTAATAGATCCTTATAGATTAACCTATCACATTTCAAAAGTGTCACACATAAGTCCTATTAACTAAATTCACATGCAATCGACTAAATCGAAGCTTAAAACTTTCACACATTCATATTCACATATTTTAGACAATAAATATTATATTCAAATACTTCGGTGACTCAGTTTAGCGGTCCCGAAACCACTTTCTGACTAGGGTCAATTTAGGGCTGTCACAACTCTCCCCCACTCAAGAAATTTTCGTCCCCGAAAATCTTACCGGTAAATAGGTTTGGGTATCATTCTTTCATAGAGTTCTCGGTTTCCCAAGTAGCTTCTTCGATCCCGTGTTTGAGCCATAACACCTTTACCAACAGAACCCTTTTGTTTCGCAACTCTTTCACTTCACGAGCTAGGATACGAATCGGTTCTTCTTCATAACTCATATCGACTTGAATTTCAACCTCGGAGGGATTTATTATGTGCGAAGGATCAGATCTGTAACGTCGAAGCATCGAAACATGAAAAACATTGTGAATCTTCTCGAGATCAGGGGGTAAAATCAATCTATATGCCACTGGACCAACTCGTTCGGATATTTCGTACGGCCCTATGAACCTCGGACTCAGTTTGCCCTTACGGCCAAATCTGAGTATCTTTTTCCAAGGTGAAACTTTAAGAAACACTTTGTCTCACACCTGATACTCAATATCTCTTCGTTTTAAATCCGCGTACGACTTCTGACGATCTGATGCTGTCTCCAGACTTTCACGAATTATTTTTACTTTCTGCTCAGCATCTTTAATCAAATCAACTCTGAAAATTTTACTTTCACCGAGCTCGGTCCAAAACAATGGTGTACGGCATTTACGACCGTACAAAGCCTCGTAAGGTGCCATCTTAATGCTTGACTGAAAACTATTGTTGTAAGCGAATTCAATCAAAGGTAAATACCGTTCCCACGAACCACTAAACTCAAGAATGCAACATCTCAACATATCCTCGAGTATCTGAATTATCCGCTCAGATTGACCATCGGTCTGGGGATGAAAAGCGGTGCTGAAATGCAATTTGGTACCCAAAGCTTCTTGAAATTTCTTCCAAAATCGCGATGTGAATCTCGGATCTCTATCTGACACAATAGAAACGGGTACCCCGTGTAATCTTACAATCTGAGAAACATACAATTCAGCTAGTTTATCCAATGAATAATCCGTACGTACGGGAATAAAATGAGCCGACTTAGTCAGTCTATCAACAACAACCCAAATCGCATCTTTCTTACTTGCCGACAATGGCAACCCAGATACAAAATCCATCGTGACTCGATCCCATTTCCATTCAGGTATCATGATCGGCTGAAGTAAACCTGTAGGCACTTGATGTTCCGCTTTCACTTGTTGACATATTAAACACTTCGAAACAAAATCAGAAATGTCTCGTTTCATACCATGCCACCAAAACTGACGTCTCAGATCGTTGTACATTTTCGTACTCCCCGGGTGAATTGACATTCGGCTACAATGAGCTTCGTTCAGAATCATCAAAATAAGTTCTGAATTTCTTGGAACACACAAACGACTTCTGAACCTCAAACAATCGTCATCGTCAATTTGAAACTCTGATTCCATATTCAAAACACATTCAGCCCGTTTTGCAACCAATTCATCATCAACTTTCTGAGCTTCACGAATTTGATGAATCAACAAGGGTTTAGCCTTTAATTCTGCTACTAACACATTGTCGGATAGAACAGACAAGTGTACATTCATCGCTCGTAAAGCAAACAGTGATTTACAACTGAAAGCATCCGCAACCACATTAGCCTTTCCCGGGTGATAGTCAATGACAAGCTCATAGTCTTTCAACAACTCGAGCCAACGTCTTTATCGCAAATTCAAATCTCTTTGAGTCATCAAATATTTGAGACTTTTGTGATCTGAAAATACGTGGCACTTCTCTCCAAATAAGTAATGTCTCCATATTTTCAAAGCGAATATTTTGGCAGCTAATTCGAGATCATGGGTTGGATAATTTTTCTCATGTGGCTTCAATTGCCTCGACGCATAAGCTACAACTCGACCTTCTTGCATCAATACACAACCCAACCCAAGTAAGGATGCATCACTGTAAATGACAAACTCTTTGCCTGATTCGGGCTGCACTAGTACTGGAGCTTCAGTCAAATAAGTCTTTAGTTGATCAAAACTTTTCTGACATTTTTCTGTCCATTCAAACTTAACATCTTTCTGAAGCAGTTTCGTCATTGGTGTGGCAATCATTGAAAAACCCTTTACAAACCGTCTGTAGTAACCGGCAAGTCCCAAAAAGCTCTGAACCTCAGTAATATTTCTCGGAGGCTTCCAGTTAAGTATGGCTGAAATTTTGCTCGGATCAACTCGAATACCCGATGCAAATACCACATGACCCAAGATGTAACGCCCCATACCCGCAACCGTTGCCGGAGTCGAACACGAGGTGCTAACGAACTTAATTCATTTAAAATTTTCCAGACAAGCTGGCTAACTGCATCACAGTCACTTAAAAATTCGTATCTTGAGTTCTGAAACTCGAAATCCAATTCCGCAAATTTCTCCTGAAACTAGACTCATATATCTATCTACTAAAATTTTTCCAAAATTTTTGGTCAGTCCAATTAGTACAGTTTATTAGTTAAAGTCTCCCCTGTTTCAGGGTTCGACTACTCTGACCTCTGTGTATTACGAACCAGATATCTCCCTGTAAAGAGATTCAATGACTATGTCGTTTGTCCCTAATAAAACTAGACTCAGTAAGGAATCTGTACATATAAAGTATGACTTCTAATTATCTTTGTAGAATTTATGGTGAATTTCCAAAGTCGGAACAGGGGATCCAGAAATCGTTTTGGCCCTGTTTCACAAGATTTTAAATATATCATACAATATAGCTCATATACTTGTTTTAATTCTTCCATGTGAAAGTAGACTCATCAAGCTTCGATTCCATAATTTATCCATTATTTAATTCCATTTATACTATTTTTAGTGATTTTTCAATTTCACATCACTACTGCTGTCTGCCTCTATTATTAGAGTAAATTTTTACCTATTAGAGTAATTTAACATGCATATCACCAAGTATGATCATGACTAGCCATACCAAAGGCTGATCATTACCAAGCATTTCCTTACTACTCAATAACCATATCATGAGTGTAACACCGGAAATGATTAGCCATGACAAACGGCATAATAATCAAATAGACTTTAACTGTTACTTATAACTAAGTATCATAAGACCAAATCCAACTTAACATTTATGTCATTTTCGCATGGCTAAAAGTATACATACCAAAGTTCAAACAAAACATAATAGCCTATACATGCCGAAATGTTCTCTTAGGCCAACTAAGAAGAAGATACCAAAAAGTTGCAAGCTGGTGTGATGACTTCGACGGTGGTCCCGAGCACACAAAAATGGATCAAAGGAACCTAAATAAGTGACAAATAAACACACCAAATGAGTATATAACTCAGTAAGTCATAAGCATTACATACCGTATAATTATAAGAGATCATAAGAGAAAGCAAATAATGCAAAATCAGTTACTCCAACTATACCGAACTATGCTATCATTTCTTAGAATTTCGATTCAATCTCATGCCAAGTCCTACAATCAAATCAAACACCAAAACAACCCAATTGATTTAGACCCGATTCCTCAAAGCATGGAATTATGATGCACTAGATAAATTTGTACCTACTCAGTACATGCCTCAAGTTCGATACTTTAGTTACTAGTTCTACCACTTCGTTCTTTCACGCACATTTTATATTATCAATCGAATTTGCACACATAGTGCTCGTCACACTCGCACACATAGTGCCTTAGCACACCGCACACTCAGTGCATTGGATTTTCTCTCATACTTCAACACCCAAATCCGCACACATAGTGCTACTTAATTCCACACACATAGTGCCCTATGTTAACTCATTTTGATAAGGCAATTTACTTAATTCAAATAGCACATATGGTCATATTAATAAATAGGAAAATTATTCCAAGAGAACACCTAACGAAAGGAATCCTTTTATGATTCACTAATATTATTTATATACAAGCTAATCAACCTTACAGGAGTGCTTAAGGACTTATCTTATATTGGAAGAAATGATTCCCAATCGACTACTCGATTATCTTTGCTTTGCCTTTGTTTGATTCTCCCCCTTTGATTTCTTGATCTAGAATAAATACATTTAGTAGTTTAATTATCTTGTTGGATACTTATGTGTATAATTTAATGGTTTTCACTCCATTTCACAACTATCCTTGTTCAAAATATTAAAACCTTAACCAATATTCGATTAATGCTTCAAGGCCGAATGTATTATCACTATTAAGATAACCTAGTCTCAAGTATTTTTAATTCTAATATACAACATCATGAATCAACTCAACCTTATAAGCCAATATTACTCCTTCAATCGATTATAGAGAGTTAAAAATATTATCACAAACATATACACCTATATGGCCGAATATACCAAATTAAATTTAACATTACTTATGTAATTACCTATAAGTTATTATACATCAAATTTCATACATTTAACCTTTTAATGCCTATTAACCATTCTTTTGATCTTAAAATGACAACTCCCATACTCAACATTTCAACCGAATTATCCCTATCACCCGAACTAAAATTCACACCTTAAGTTCATACATTTTTATTATGACTTTCATAATTCATTCGGCCCCATCGAAGGACCATTTAACATACAAGGAAAATAATCATAGAGAAAGAAATTAACATTCTAATTAGACTCAATATAACCGAATGTACCAAGTGCTACTAACCTACTTATTCAAAAATCTTCATTCCATACTATCATCCCCCTTTTATCCCATACAACATGAAAATAACCTCCAATGCTAACACTTAGATTCACGGCATGATGCCCAAACCACCATAAAAGCTCCAACTTTCTTGACATTACTAAGAGTGCATCCAATTATTAACTTAACCTATCATAAAACTAAATCAACAATTCAAAACTTACCTCTTACTAGCTAAAGAAGAATGCCGAATTGCTTTTGGTAAGTTCCCCTTATTTCTTCATTTTTGTTTCGGCTTTTAGAGAAGGAGAAGATGAGCATCGTTTCTCTCTCTCTTTTTTTAATTCCTTTTATGAGAATTATTTATATCATTTGTTAACTAAAAAAATTATATTAAGTTAGAATTGGTGGAGCATCATCATGTCTTGGCCGGCCACTATATATATTATGGATAAATTGACATGCAAAACCAATCTTTTTAATACATGCACTAATAGACCATTATAAAATTAACCTATCACATTTCTAAAGTGTTTCATATAAGTCCATTTTAATAAATTCACTTAAAAATGACCAAATTAATGCATGAAACTTTCACACATGCATTTACTCACATCATGAACACAGAATATAACTTTTAATTATTTATAAAACTCGGTTTTTATGGTCCCGAAACCACTTTCCGACTAGGGTCTAATTAGGACTGTCACACAAGAAGCTAACCTCTCTTAACCAGAACTGACACTTACTGAACTTAGCATATAACTGCTTATCCCGTAAAATTTGTAACACTAATCCCAGGTGTTCAACATGATCGGTTTTATTTCTCGAATAGACCAAAATATCATCGATAAACACAACTACAAACCGATCCAAAAACGGTCTGAAGATCCGATTCATCAAATCCATAAATACCGCAGGGGCATTAGTGAGCCCAAACGGCATCACTAAGAACTCGTAGTGACCGTATCTCGTTCTGAAAGCAGTTTTGGGTATATCCGAATCTTGAATTCGCAACTGATTATAGCCCGATCTCAAATCTATCTTTGAGAACACTGAGGCTCCCTTTAGTTGATCAAAAAAATCATCAATACGCGGTAACGGATATTTATTCTTTATTGTCACTTTATTCAGCTGACGATAGTCGATGCACAACCTCATGGTTCCGTCCTTCTTTTTCACAAACAATACTGGTACACCCCAAGGTGAGAAACTTGGTCGAGCGAAACCTCTATCCATCAACTCTTGCAACTGAGCTTTCAATTCCTTTAATTCCGTTGGTGCCATCCGATACGGAGCTATCGAAATCGGTGTAGTCCCAGGTACAAGTTCGATGCCAAACTCTACCTCCCAAACAGGTGGTAACGCCGGTAATTCTTCGGGAAAAGCATTCGGATATTCACAAACCACTGGTACCGATTCAAGTTTCTTTTCTGGTTCTTTAATATCAAATACGTATGCAAGATACACTTCACACCCCTTTCTCACATATTTTTGAGCTAACATCGAGGATATTATTGTTGGCAATCCATTCAAAATTGTAGACTCGACTCGGATTATCTCATTATTTGCACACCTCAAATCAATAGTCTTACTTTTGCAATTCACAACTGCATCATGTACAGTCAACCAATCCAAACCGAGAATAACATCAAATTCATCAAACGGTAAAAGCATCAAGTCAGCCGAAAAACAGGAGCCTCGGATTATTAAGGGGCATTTCTTACACACCTTGTCGACAAGCACATAACGACCCAAGGGATTCGACACTCGAATTACGAACTCAGTAGACTCAACAGGTAAAGTCTTACTGGATGCTAAGGTCTTACATACATATGAATGAGTAGAACTAGGGTCAATCAATGCAATCACATTAGTATCAAAGAGAGTGAAAGTACCGGTAATAACATCTAGCGAGGAAGCATCCTCGCGTGCGCGTATAGCATAAGCTCTAGCAGGAGCACGAGCCTCAGATCTGGTTGTAGCATCTCTAGATCCTCTCTGACCGCCACTAGCATTCCCCGTATTTCTAGATGGTCTGCCCCGTGCAGTAGTAGCACCTGGTTTCCCACTCTGATTTACATTTTGTTCAGACAGTCTCGGGCAATCCTTGATAAAGTGGTCAGCTGATCCGCACTTATAACAGGAGCGGTCATGGAATCTACAACTCCCCGAATGCCATTTACCACAATACTTGCACTCTGTTCTGTCTCGACGATCATTTCCAACACTGGCAACCGAAGTGACTCGTGTACTCACAGGGGGTCGATCACGATCTCGTCTAGAAAAGCCCGAAGTGTCTTTAGACCGGCCTAAATCATCTCTAAATTTCTTCGATGACTGTTGAAAGGGCTTTCCCGAAGATCTCTTACGAAACTCCTTTACTCCCATATCAGCTTTTCTTTTCTCCTTACTGAGCTCTTCGGCTTTGCAAGCTCGCTCGGCAAGTACCACAAATTCTCTGATTTCTAAAATGCCAACATACAGTTTTATATCATCGTTCAGTCCATCTTCGAAACGTTTACACATTACAGCTTCTGAAGAGATGCATTCTCGAGCGTACCGGCTAAGCCTTACAAACTTTCGTTCATTGTCAGTAACCGACATGGAACCTTGTTTAAGTTCAAGAAATTCTTTCCGTTTTTGATCAATGAATCTCTAGCTGATATACTTTTTTCGAAACTCGGTTTGGAAAAACTCCCAAGTTACTTGCTCTCTGGGCACAACAGAAATCAACGTATTCCACCAATAGTAGGCAGAATCACGTAGCAAGGAGATAGTACACTTTAGGCATTCATCGGGTGTGCAAGATAGTTCATCAAGTACCCGAATAGTGTTTTCCAACCAAAATTCAGCTTGCTCGGCATCGTCGCTGTCTGTAGCTTTAAATTTAGTAGCCCCGTGTTTTCGGATTCTATCAATTGGGGGCTTATTTAACCTTATTTGGTCAGTTACCGGAGGTATCGCAGGTGTAGGGGTTGTATTAGTCGGGAATGGGGTTGTGGAACAGCCGTATTAGTTCGAATATATTAATTGAACCAATCATTCATCACGCTATAAAAAGTCTGTCTAGCTTCATCATTCTGATTACTAGCAATAGGTTGAGAGTCCACCGGCGCTGTCCCTTACGCGGGAGCAGGCGCTACACTCTCAATATCATCAGCTACCGCTCGGTTGGGATCGGGATCCATTACTATAAGTAAACACATTTTTAACTGTCAGAAATCACCACACTATCAAATAAACACATAATGGCATGTATAGCTAAACCCGAACGTATTACGATAGTCCTAGAATCGACTAAACCGTAGCTCTGATACCAATAAAATTGTAACACCCCGTACCCGAGACCGTTACCGGAGTCGAACACGGGGTGTTAACGGACTTAATTCATTTGCTTACACAGTTCATTTTAAAATTTCCAGACAAGCTAGCTAACTGCATCACAGTCACTTTAAAAATCATATATCGAGTTCCAAAACTCGAAAACCGATTCTGTAAATTTTTCCTGAAACTAGACTCATATATCCATCTACAAATTTTTTTCTAGAATTTTTGGTCAGGAAAATTAGTATAGTTTATTAATTAAAGTCTCCCCTGTTTCAGGGTTTGACTACTCTGACCTTCATGCATTACGACTTAGATATCTCCCTGTACAGGGCTTCAATACTTATACCATTTGTTTCTAATGAAACTAGACTCAAAATGGAATCTGTACATATAGAGCATGACTTCTAATTATCTCTGGTTAATGTATAGTGAATTTCCAAATTCAGAACAGGGGATCCAGAAATCGCTGTGGCCCTATTTCACGAAAACTTAAACATCTCAAAAAATACGGGTCATATGGTCGTTCCGTTTCTTTCATATGAAAATAGACTCATCAATATTCGATTACATAATTTATTCATTATTTAATTACATTTATACTATTTTTAGTGATTTTTCAAACTCACATCACTGCTGCTGTCAGCATCTAGTTTAAGGTAAATTTCACCTATTTCATAGTTTTCCATGAATCAACTAGCCATTTGTCATACATAGCACCAAAATGATCGTGATTAACCATTCCAATGGCTAATCATTACCAAGCATTTCCATACCACTCAATGAACAATATAGAAAATGATTATAATGCTATGCTCAAAATATATATAAGCCATTTTCACATGTCTATCCAAATATATACATTACCAAAAGGTACTTGATTAACAACAAAGGTCAGTCCTATACATGCCATTATCAAAGTTCAACTAAAAGAGTACCAAAAGGGCTTTGATAGTGTGCACGACTTCGACTTTGACACTCCCGAGTTCGATAGCTGACGAACAAAATCTATAAAACAGAGAATCAAAGCAACAGAATAAGCATTTTAATGCTTAGTAAGTTTAAGTAATGAAATTATTTACGACTAAAGTATAGCGTTCATATGACTAAATGAATAATTGCATATACGCATATTCCCAAAATCATACTTACTTCACGCTTCAACCAGTATATTCATACACAGGGGATCAAACCTAACTAAGGCCGGAAGTTTGTTAATCAATTGAGCGAATACTATTTAAAAGGAATCAACTTTCCGATGCATATACGAAACATACCTTATCGTTTGGATTTTATGAGCGTATTAATTGAAATTATTACAGCAAGATCGCTCATTTCCAAACCCAAGTACCTTCGGGATTTAGCCGGATATAACAACTCGCACAAATGCCTTCGGGACTTAGCCCGGATATAGTAACTCGCACAAATGCCTTCGGGACTTAGCCCGGATATAGTAACTCGCACAAATGCCTTCGGGACTTAACCCGGATATAGTCACTAGCACAAATGCCTTCGGATCTTAGTCCGGTTATCATCCGAATAATCATGCACATATATCAATAAATCATAACACATCTATATTTCATTTTCATTACTAGAATTCAAACACAAGACACTTATCAACCATTACCATTTTCGGCTCAATAGCCACATACAAAGGGCATGATTTTGATTCGCTTTATAACATGATCTCTATACGCATTCGGCTGCCCGTCATAAGTATAAGCCAATTACCTCAATATATAATTCAAGTAGAATCATTATATCACCGTTTATTTGTTATGCTTATATGTCATGACTTAATCAAATCATAAACTAAGTTCCATTACTCGAAGACTTACCTCGGATGTTGTCGAACGACTTCAACGGCTATTCAATTACTTTTTCCTTTCCTTTATCAGATTTAGTTCCCCTTTGCTCTTGAGCTTAATTTAACAAATAAATTGATTTAATCATTTTTAACATCAAAGAGAAACTCAAGGTACTTAGCCCATATATACATTAGACATTAGAATCATATATATATGAAATCATGAATCAAATTCAACATATTAGCCAATATTCTCCTTTAGCCGATTATCTAAGTCAAGATAAAATCATCAATATGCTTACCTATAGCCGAATGTGCAACATCAATCTATCACTATCACCTACATCCTTAATTAAAGGCCGAATATATGCAACATCAATCTATGTATTCATTCATGTGGTCGAATATACATATTCCAATATGATATCATTTCCATTTCATTTAACACTTAACATTTACCATATATCAATTAATCAATTTTGTTTATAATTACAAAACTCTTCATCTATTCATGCTCTCATATTCAGTCATCCATACCTATACTAACCATATAATTAAATAATTTTAAGTTTAAACATAAATACAACATTTTAGCACCATGGCCGAACACCTCATGAAGTTGCTAAGACCCATCCTTTTCAAATTCTCACACACACTCACATTCAATCCTTTTTATTAAGCACTCAAACTCAATCATCTTCATGCCTCATCACCACAACATCAAACACCAACCAAGAAAGACAACATCCATGGCCGAGTATCATCTCCATCAAATAGCAAAAAAAATTTAAACCATGGGCTAGGTAGAATTCAAACTAACAACTAAAAATATGCATGAATTTCATGGAATAACATCAAACATACCTCAACCTAGTTACAAGCATGGCCAAACTTCTTCAAACCTTTCTTTCTTTCTTTTACTTGGTTTTTCGGCCAAGAAGAACCAAACTCTCACTTTGTTTTCATCACCCCCCAATTTCCATTACTTTATTACTAACCTTTTATTTTATTATTTCTAACACAAAATATTAACACAAAATGTTTATAATATGTTTTAACCCATAGCATGGCCAGCCACTACCTAAAATTTTGGGTAATTTGACATGCAAGTACAAGCATTTTCTAACATGCATTAATAGATCCTTATAGATTAACCTATCACATTTCAAAAGTGTCACACATAAGTCCTATTAACTAAATTCACATGCAATCGACTAAATCGAAGCTTAAAACTTTCACACATTCATATTCACATATTTTAGACAATAAATATTATATTCAAATACTTTTGTGACTCGGTTTAGCAGTCCCAAAACCACTTTCCGACTAGGGTCAATTTAGGGCTGTCACATATAAAATGGGAAATAACCTTTCACGTTTGAAACCAATGATATGAGGTTTCCATACAACAAGCTTTATCAAGACCATCTACAAATGTATAACTATGTTTTATTTTGAATTTGGTAACCACTAAGCCTAAGTAGTAGAAAGGATGACTAAAGGCTTGGAAAATAACCTATTAGGGTCCACATGGTTAGACACACGGGCGTGTGTCTAGGCCGTGTGTGACACACGGCTCCCTCCCATGGGTGTGTGCTATGGCCGTGTGTCCCCTGCACTTAAAATTTTAAGTTAGTATCGGACACGGGTAGGTCACACGGGCGTGTGCCATAGCCGTGTCCCGAAGTCAGTATTGAACACGGGCAGGCCATACGGGCGTGTGTCATGGCCATGTTTAAAAGTTAGTATTGCCCACGGACTAAGGGCATGGGCGTGCCCCAAGTCACACGGGCGTGTGAGTCCACACGGCCCATCCATACGGGCGTGTGACACTTTAAGGTAAGGAAAATTTTCTGAAGTGCCTAAGGTTTATCGAACGTGCTCGAATTTGTCCCGCACTGCCTCTAGGTATGTTACAGGCCTCGAAGGCCTATATAAGGGACGAGATATTCATGGTTGAAAGGTTTTAAATTTGAGCAAAAAATTGCGATTCAAATAGTGTGTTACAAGTGTAAAGCCCCAGTAATGCCTCGAACCTTATCCCGACGTCGGATTCGGGTGAGGGGTGTTACAAGTTGTGACATTTTATTTCCTTAACCACCCCAAGAAAATTTTGGATGATTCCTCCATCCTGAATTATAGCTACTGCTATAGGGGTTATTTTGAGGTCTAGAATTATTACCCATAAAGTCGACTTGCTCATTCTCCATGTTAGACTTGAATGGTGAATATTCTAAATTAATCATCCTCGCTCTAGTCGCATTACATTGCATTACCAAATTCCCATGCTTAGAAAAATTCAAACCATTAATTTTCATACCAAGAGCTTCAACCTGACTTGCCAACATAGAAATTCCATCAATATCAAAAACTTCAACTGCCTTAGCAAGGTTTACTCTCGTAACCTGTCACTGATAAGTTTCCAATGTCATCTCCTTAATAAACTCTTAAGTTACCTTAGGTGTTTTATTATTCAATGTTTTGCCAACTGCTGCATCAATCATCTGTATAGTTGAAGGGTTCAAACCATTGTAAAAATTTTGATCTTGGAGCCACAAAGGTAGTCCGTGATGAGAACACTTTCTCAACAAATCTTTAAATCTCTCCCATGTATCGTAAAGTGTCTCAATATCAAATTGAACAAAAGAAAATATATCATTCCTCAACTTAGTTGTTTTAGTCGGTGGAAAATATTTCAACAAAAAATTTTTAGTCATCTGAACCCAAGTCATGATAGAACCCCATGGAAGTGAATTCAACCACTATTTTGGCTTGATCCTAAAAGAAAATACGAACAACCATAAGCGTATGGCATCATCAGTAACACCTTTAATCTTGAAAGTGTCGTAGATCTCTAGAACTTAGCTAAATGAGCATTCAGATCTTCATCTTTTAACCCATCAAACTGAACATACTGCTACAACATCTAAATAATGTTCAGATTAATCTCAAAATTGTTTGTAGCAATAGTCGATCTGACGATACTCGATTCAGCCCCAATCAGAGTGGGCTTAGCATAGTCTTACATAGTTCGAGGAGCAGGATATGCAGGAGGTTGTTGATTATTTTGATTATCATATATCTCCATAGTAATATCCTTTTGCTCTTGATCTTCTATTCAAATCTGATGACCTTGTTTTGCTTCTCTAACTTTTTTCAACTTTCTGCGAGCAGTCTTTTCGATCTCACTGTAAAAACTAATGGTTCCAATGGGTTGCCTCTAGTCATAAACCAAAAAAACTGTAAGAATCAAACTAAAGAAAAAAAAATGTAACAATTAAATTTAAAAAAATATTAAAATTAAAAATAAAAAATGACAAAATTAATAGAAATAAAGTTTTTTTAATATTCTAGTCCGTGACAACGGTACCAAAAACATGATGTCCATGAAACTACCTAAAATTTTGATTAAGGCAAGTGCACCTATCAATTAATAGTGTAGCTACAATGAGTAAAAATATCACTCTTACGAAAACTAAAAGTACCAGTAATTATCATCTTTCTATTATTTAACCAAATAATTTGAGTGATTGATTAAAAACTAAAATTAACTAACTTCACTAACTAACGAACACAACAAAAAGCAAAACAGGAAAATAACCGAGTAACAACCAAAAAGCAAAACAATGCCAAATAAAGACTTCACCTGGACTTCACTTGTCACTATCAATCTAAATTATGCAATTTCTTTACTTAGTAACTTGATTCATAGAAATCTCTGAATTATGCTAATATCTCTTTCGCGAGTAAAAGCAACTAACTCGAGGTTGATTAATTGAAATTTCTTTCTAATTAAAATCCCTATTATCACATTAACTCATGCTATGGATTCCCCTATTAGATTTGACTCTTATCTAGTTGATTTATCTTGTCCTATTTCTAGGATTGCATGCAACTCCACTCAATTACGCAAGATCTACTCTACAACAGGGTCTTTTACCCCTCTGATTTAAGCACATCAAAAATGGATCAAAAATCCAAAAATATTAAACAAAGAATTAAGCATACATAGTTGAAAATAAAAACTAAATATTTATTGCATAAAATAAAAATCAAATGACAGAATTCATCCTAAGGTTCATCTCCCTAGGTATTTAGAAAATTAGTTCATGCTTGAAAATAAAAACATCCAAGATATAGTATAACCGAAAGAAATAAAGAAACTCATTATAATCTCCTAAGAAATCAAATGGAAATCTTCAATCTTGATAGAAATCTACTTCAGAATCGGCTTCAATAATGTTTTTTGAGTTGGTTTCTTGAATATTGTATGATGGTTCTCTCACATCTTCTTATTTTTGTCATATATACATTTAGAATACTCGAAAAACCTAAAAATCACGATTTTCCACAATTCAAAGTGCAAATCTACGAAATTGACACGGCCTTGTGGAATGGTTCAGCCTATCTAGCTCATGTAACTTGCTCCGATTTTCTAGTTTTCACTCATTTTGCTCCTAAATCTCTATTAAGTATAAAAACATGAATCTAAATGAGTGGTAGCATAAAATTCACAATTAACAACAAATAATCACCCAAAAACGCATTAAGAATGAGATTAAAACATGTTAATTTTAGCATTTATCAACTATTACTCTTCAAGAAATATCTAAATACAATAGTGCAACAATATACATTAAATAAAATTGAAAACAAAGAAAATTCTCACATAAGCACTCGAAAGAATGCTCACCAAGAAGCCTCGAAGTAGTCTATTTATAGGCTAAGATTAGCACCTTCTCTTAGTAGCTGAGTAGATAAATCAACATTTAAAATAAAGGAATTATTTACACAAAAATATCTATTTTGACTAGGGAAACAAAGCCTTCAACAATAAACAATATTCAAAGAAGACTTTACCGACGAATACTGTAACACCCCTTACCCGTATTCAACACCAAAACAGGGTACGAGGCATTACCGGACTAACGTTGCAAGCAAACATACAAATCGAGTCATAAATTTGCATCTAAATTAAAAACCATTTGTACTCAATCATGAAGTCCCTAATGTGAGCCTACGAGGCCCAAAACATGCTTTGGAAGTGGTTCGGGAGTAAACCGATAACTCAAGAAATTTTTACAAAACTTAGAAACTTTTTTCCATGTACAGGGGTCACACGCCCGTGTGGTTTGGGAAACACCTATGTGGCAGGCCATGTGGTCACACATGCCTGTGTCCCTCACTCGTGTAACTCTCTGTTTTGCAAAGCATGAACAAATTGAAGTCATACGGCCAAGCCACACGCCCGTGTGCTAGGCCGTGTGATTAATTAATTTTCATAAAATAGGTGTAGACTTCACAAGGTCAAGACACACACCCATGCTTGAGGCTGTGTCCCTCACATGGCTGAGACACACGCCCGTGTCTCTGCCCGTTTGCTCAATTCTGAACATTCTGTTTCTTAAAAATTTAGGTACAAGGGACACACGGCCAAATCACATGCCCATGGAACAGGCCATGTGTGAGACACACGCCCATGTGTCTACCCATGTGGATGAAATAAGGGCTATTTACCAAGCCATTTGCCACCCTCATTTACACATACACATACACAAATTTAATGGCATAAACCCTGGTATACTTAGGCAACCAAAACATCTACAATTATGGCCAACTCAAGTCAATGCAATACCTTCATCTATCATGCTCATGACATTCCATTATGCCAAATCAAGCATACCAATTTCACATTCAAGAACACCTCTAAGACTACTTTCAATTTGCATTGACTTATCAAGATAACCAATCATACAAATAAACCAAACTCATCCATTTCATAATAAGTCATTAAGCCACACTCAACATTTAGCAAATCAATATAAACCACTTCACGAAAGGGCCATTGGCATATACATGCATATATATATATGATCTTACAATCAATTTAACCAAAATAAGCCCATTTACATGGCCAAATACCAAATCAAGCCTTTGACAATTACAAGCCTATACATTTGGCCAAAATCATGATGACACATATAACAAAATGACCTAGTCCTTATACATGCCATATACTCAAAATGATTAAAATCATCGATACCCAAAATGAGAGTTTGATAGTGTGATACTATCTTCGACGATCTCCAATCCGAGCTAGCTTGGTAACACTATAAAACATGGGAAAATAAAACGAAGTAAGCTATATAACTTCGTAAGCTCGTATGAAAGGAATAACCAAATCTTATCATACATTTAACTTTCAAGTAATTATAATATAAGATAATGTAATTTACCATAATCTCATGACCATAATTCATTGCATCACAAACTTACCTTGAAATCATTATTTCACGAATTTAATAATCATAAGCTTTATGTACATACCTGTACCATCTCGAAATAATTTCATACTTATTCTCATCATTGGCATACCTAACGAACCACTCGGAATAATAATATTGGATACTCGGGAAATCTTGCACACAAGGTGCCACATATGTAGCCGCTGCTACCTCTATCTCATAACACATATATGCTCGTTCTCGAGCCATCAACGGGCCTACTCACACAAGCTGTCAGTTAAGACATAGCTACACGGTGCTACTCACATAAGCTGTCAAGTAATCGCAACATATGCCGGTATACTCAGCCATCGGTAGGACGTACAGGACCAGCACCCAGATCACATAACATAATACCCTAGTGACATGTCACTTGTATCCTAATCTATTCCTAAGGTTCGATTGGGATTTCTCGCTTGCCAAAACATTGTCAAATGTGTCTGTAGAGTCGATTTCACAATTAATGCATAAATTAAAGCATTTAAAATACAATTTTAACAAAGCTTATTAACATACGAACTTACCTCGGTTACAAAAACAACAAAAAGGATCTATCGTCAATTACTTTGTTTTTCCTCGATCTAGACCCAAACTTTGTTTTTCTTGATCTATAATACCACATTTAACTCATTTAATCATCAAGCTATTCAATTCAGCCCAAAACTATATTATGAAAAATTACATTTTTACCCCTAACATTTCAACATTTCATAATTTAGTCTCTAGGCTCGTAAAATGAATTTCTTTCAATTTCATCACAACCCAAGCTTAGCCGGATATTACTTGTACTCATAACAGTCCATATTTTTCATTTATTCACACTTTTCTACACATTTTATAATCTTTTACAAATAAGTCCATATTTGACCTTTTTTGTCGAAAATCACTTTACAAATGTTGTTTAACAAACAACAAACATGCAATTTCTACCATCAAACATCAAAATACAAGCATATTCAACATGAGTAAGATTTTAGACTTCAAGTTTCTTTCAAATTAGCCCTTGAAATAGCTAGATCAAGTTACAATGATCTCAAAAATATAAAAATCATTAAAAACGAGACAAGAACGAACTTACAATCGAGCTTGAAAGCTTGGCCAAAACCCTAGCTATGGCTTCCTCCAAAATTTTGGCTATGGGGGACTAAATTGAAGAAGATGGACATCTTTTATTTGTTAATTTTGTCTTTATTTACCAAATTACTAAAATGCCCTTAATGCATAACTTTAAAATTTCACCTAACCATGTCCATTTTTGTCCATCCAAAGTATAATGGTCTAATTACCATTTAAGGACCTCCAATTTCAAATTTCATAGCAATTAGACACCTTTAAATTATAGAACTCAAGTTTTGCACCTATTGCATTTTAGTCCTTCTAGTCAAATTGAGCACTCAAACGATAAAATTTTTTAACGAAATTTTCACACAATTATTCTATCATGTTGTAGACCTTAAAATAGTAATAAGATAAATATTTTTACTTCGAATTTATGGTTTCGAAACCACTGTTCTGGTTTGACCCAAAAACGGGCTGTTACAAATAAGACTAAGTCAAAGGCTTTAAAGAATAAGGATAAATTTTGCTTCCCATCAAACACTCCTCATTCTCATACATGGCCAAAGATCAAGCAAATCTTTCTACTAAAAATATAATCATTTTAAGCATATATCAATGATAATTTGTTGATAGAAAATAAAAAATGATAAATCAAGTCATAAATACCAACAAAACTTACTGCACTTCAACTATCACAACAATTTGTTTCGAGTGATGTTTGAACACTACATGTAACAACTGAACCACATACAATTAAAGTCCCTATAACTATTAATAAACACAAATTCTACGGCATCAATATCTTTAATACTTTCATCATTACCATAGAAGGGAGTCTAGTATTTCCATGGCCTGCTTTCATTGCTGTTCATCCATGCAAGTACATTCCATGCAGGGATGGTAAAATTTTAACTGTTAGATAAATTTTAAATTGGTCCACTTTGAACAGAGAATTTTCATTTCTTCAACGGTGTAGGCAAAGCCCGAGGGGGAGGGGGTGTTGTTTTTATCAGAAAGGCAAATATGGAGTGAGTAGTTTCTAGTTTTTGCTTGAGCTGCTATAGTATTTTGAAAATAGTATTTTGCTCTTCTATGTTTAACTTTTAAAAGGATATATCCAACAACCATGAACTTCGAATTGGTATCAAAATTTAAAATGCATGCCAGCAATGGATTGTTAGTGGATTTGGCTATATCCGCTATTTTCCGACACCATTTTCATGTTTTGTTCCTTGGATCCATGTATAAAAATTAAAGTTGTCTTAAGACATAAAAGGCGATTTGTTGAAAAATTGAGATTTCAGGAAAAATCCACTAAAATATTAGGCAGGATATTTCCATTTCATAATTGCAAGAGTTTAGAACTAGTGGCTACAATTCAGTAAGGACCATGCATTTCATGTTCCTAAATTTTGATTTTCTGAAAGCAACCGACAACTCCGATATGTATAGACAGGATGAAGTAGACAAAACTATGCTGTATGTTCCAAAATTCCAAGTTCGGTCAATCTTTAACAAAAAAACTAATCCTCGGATTGAAAAATAACTTTAGATTATCTCCTTCGATTTAAATCTTCAAGAAGAACTTAAGAGAGAATTGGAGGGGAGTTCTGAGTGCAGTGAAGACGCATCCGTTCAAATGTTTCATTCCACTCTTTTAAAGGCTTATCCTATTCTTTACATATAATGAATTTTAAGTACAGAACACTCCAACAATTAATAATGTTGGGGCCAACCAAAAAATCGATCATCCAATTAAATTAAATTTAATTACAAAATCATATACATAAAAGCTAGTATATACTTGAACGTGATTCTGCACATGAAAAAAAGCCATTAATTGGGAAAAAAAAGTAACCCTCTCCTGATAAGCATGACTAAATAGCAAGGTTGACCAACCTAAAAAAGACAGATATCACATTAGAAAGATGAAACTTCACAACAGTAGAAATCGTTTTCGTGGGTTTCAAAGACCTTTAATTACTAAAATGGAAACAAAAAAGATATTGCACATATAAACAAGCATCATGTGAATTATGCAACAAAGTGAAAGGGAGACAAATACAAACTTCCATCTATGAGAAAAAAAAATAAAAAGCTAACATAGTTATACATTTATGTAATTAGAATTTGGAACAAATTTTAATTATGTTCATGTTGCAAAATATAATTTATGTTGGGGAAAGAAAAAGCTATATTTTACAATTTATAATCAACAACATTGATTATAATAGGTTAACAACCAAGAGGATATTGGAGATTGAAGCTAATATTGTAGGTTTTTCATTATAGAACAAAGAGTATGTCCTTCTCGTCTCCCTCAGTGAAAAAAGGCCTCGTCTGGAGTGAACAAATTTCTTGGTTTCTCTGTTGTGATGGATTGACTGGGGATAGCTGGGAAGGTTAACGTGAAAATTGTCCGGTTCGCAAGTGGCATGTGCGGTAGCTATCATGGGGCCGGGTTCAGGCATGGAGATGGGTCAACCCCTCATCCCCTTCACGTGCACCAGCGTCCCTTGTGTCTGTGGTCCAATTCCCCCACATCTAACACAATCAATATTCATCCACAATCACCCATCCTATATTGCTATCAATGATTTCGTCAAAAATGGGACTCTTGAGTGTTATAGGTATTAATTAAGACGCCCAATGTAAATTTGATGTATTTCGAAGAGTTGGATAGTGTTGCAAACATTATATAACAAATAAAATACTGTTATATTATATATTTTCTATCTTCTCTCTTTATTTATATATATATATATAAAAGATATAATATTTGTTACTTTTAGATGTAAGACTCAACTCTAAAACTATTAAAAATAATTAAGATATCCTTTCAAACCAAAATATTTAATTTTATTATTTTTTTATTATTTAATAATTTGAAATATAAAAATTTATCTATTAAACTTTTAATTTATTATTTTAATTTTTATACTCCAAATATTTTTAAAATCTTAAAAATAATTTAATTCTTATTAGCAAATCTAAATAAAAATATTCAATTTATTTGAAATATTAAAACATCAAAAATTTTGGACTAGAGATTTTTATTTGCAATATTGAATTCATTCTAAAACTTATTTTATTAATATAGTAATATTCTCGATATGGACCGGACCTTTTTAAAAATAAGCTTTATTATATTATTCATTAGGATTAATGTTGGACTAAGCTATTAGTTAATGTTTCACTAAGCTTTTAGTTTTAATTGAATTAATGGACGGAAATTGAATTGTGTTGTTTATCATTGAATAACATTAAAGTTAGCTATATGTAAGGCGCAGAGCATGAAATTACTAATATCAACTTATCAACATTCAAAGATTTTTTTTATTAATTTACCAAATAAAAATTTATTAAAAAATTAAAAACAAATTCATTGAGTCTTAGTTTGATGGTATGGGCATTGTTGCCAATGTAGGAGAACGTGGGATCAAGTGCGTTGAAGGGCTTTACCCTCTTATTTACGGATTGGGGAGGGGCTACGAATAGTTTTAAGTATTGTGTCAAAAATAGCAGATATGATTAGAATCTATAATGAGATTGTTTAGAAAAAAAAGCAAAATTGTGGGAGAATGTCTCTTATTTTGACCAAAGTTTATTTTGGCTTTTCTTCTCCCAATTAAACTCTATTTTTATTTTTCCACTTAAACTCTAACTAACCTAGAGTTGTTGCAGTCATATATGCTAAGAATTTCAACCTAATAATATGCCTTGGTCATTCTGGATTTTACACAATAAAAATATTTAGATTGAGAGAATTTTGTTCTTTTTTTCGAAGGGTTTTTTTTTTGTAGGGCTTCGGGTTTTCTTTTAATCCTCTCCATCTTTTGTACTATCATTTATTATAGTGAAATCTATTTTTACTCGTGATTTTTTATCCTCTTTTAAGGAGTTTTTCCACGGAAAATTTGATTATTTGATCTTTTTTATTCTTATTTTCTTCACTTTCTTCGTTGTTTAATCGGGTTTATCCCTACAAACTGATATCAGAGCTAGTTCGATTTTCACAATCAATTCATTCAAAGGTGGAAACGTCAAGGTTTGGTAATTATGAGTTCGAAAAAATTGCAAATTTCAATTTGTGGCAAATTCGGACGATGACAATACTGGTTTAAAACAGCCTGAAAAAGGTCATTACAGGGAAGAAGCCCGCAGATATGAATCAAACAGAATAGGAGGAGCTCGACAAAAAGGCTCTGTCCACTATTCAATTATACCTCACGAATGATGTGTTACAAGAGGTTCTGAAGGAGAAAATAGCATCTGCGTTATGGAAGAAACTGGAAGTTTTATATATGGTGAAATCTCTGGCCAATAGGTTTGTATTAAAACAATGTCTTTACACATTCAGAATAGCCGAAGGTGAGTCCATTAGAACTCATATTAGTGAGTTTGTTACCCTCTTTAATGACTTAAAGAATCTCGAAGTAGAGATTAGTGACGAGGATCAAGCTATGTTGTTATGTTCTTTGCCCTTTTCTTATAAGACTTTCAGGGAAACTCTGATTTGTAAGAGAGATCACCTCTTGTTCGAGGATGTGAAAGGGAATCTTCTGAGCAAGAATAAACTCGACAACAAGTTAGGACTAAACAAAAAATTAGACGGCCAAGCCTCAATTCTAGTTGTAAGAGGCAGAAAACAAACTAGAAAGACAGATCGAAACAGGTCTAAAGTAAGGTCCAAACCTAGAAATCGTGACAAGTATTGTGGCTATTGTAAAAAGGTGGGTCACATTAAGGTGGAATGTTGGAAACTTCATAATAAAATAAAAAGGATGTCGAAAATGACGAGAAAGATAAGTAGAAAGCTGAAGTTGCTGATGCAAGTGTAGTCGAGGACAAATGTAACTATTTTTTATTAGTGTCAACGAGCAAAACCTCTCATTTTGTTTTCAAATGGATCTTAGATTTAGGGTGATCCTATCACATGTGTCCCAACAAGGACTAGTTCTCCACGTATAGTGCAGTTGAAGGTGGAGTTGTGCTGATAGGGAATAACTCTCCATGTAAAATATCTGAAATTGGAACAGTATAAAATATGATGCATGATGAAATTATTCGGACACTATCAGATGTTAGGTATGTCCTTGCTTTAAAGGAAAATCTTATCTCATTGAAAATTTTGGATTCTAATGGTTGTAGGATAGTCATTGAGTCAAATGACTTAAAATTTTCTCACGGGGCTATTGTTATGATGAGAGGATAGAAAAAGGAAAACCTATATGTTTTGCGAGGGTCAATGATTACTAGTGCAGTTGCGATTGTCAAAGAAAAGCCAAAATCGCCACCGTGTAGTGACGAGAATCAATCTAACATCGTAATGACACAACGTGTGTCTTTCTCCACCGATTTCGATTCAACCAAACTTTGGCACATGCAACTGGGTCATACAAGTGAGAAAGATATGACAGTCTTATGCAATAGAGGTCTTCTCAAAGACACTGAAGCTGGTAAGTTAGGTTTCTACAAGTATTACATTTTCGGGAAACAAACCCTAGTCAGTTTCAATTCAATACTGCATAGAACAAAAGGGACTCTAGATTACATTCATTCTGATTTATCGGGTCCATCTTCTGACATCTCAAAAGGAGGTAATAGATATTCCCTAACTTTTATTGATGGCCACTCTAAAAAAGTTTGGGTTTATTTCTTAAAACAGAAAAATGAAGTTTTCAGAATCTTCAAACATTGGAAGACACTGTTAGAAAAATAAACCAAAAATTTCGTAAAGCAATTGAGAATGGATAATGGTCTTGAGTTCTGTTTGTCAGAATTTAATGATTTCTGCAAACGGGAAGGAATTTAAAGACATAGAATCATTGTTAAACTGTAGGAGAATTAAGTTGAAGAAAGAATGAATAGAACCTTGCTGAAAAAGGCTCGATGCATGCTTTCTAATGTAGGCTTAGGGAAGGAATTTAGGGCTAAAGTCGTAAACCTGGCAAGTTATTTGCTAAATCGATCTCCTCATTAAGCATTGAACGGTAAATTTTTAGAGGAAAGATGGTCAGGTAATCATCTTAATTATTATAATATTAGAATTTTCGGTTCTCTTTCTTATGCCAAAGTTAGCCAAGGAATGCTCGACCCAAGGACTGTTAAATGCATCTTTCTGGGATACTTTGCTAGTACAAAAGGTTTTAAGTTGTGATATTCGAAATCCGATAAAACAGTTGTCAGCAAAGAGATGTTTAGTTTGATGAATCTGCCATGTTTCGATTAGAAAAGGAGGCTTTTACTTTTAAAGACACAACAAATCAAAGTGTCACGAGCAAGGTGAAGCCAAAAGCCGAAACAAGGGGTGACGTCACATCGAGCAAATGCCCAATGTTGCAACGACGCAATAACAAAGTTTTCGTCCCGACGAAAAGTCTTACAATGTTACAATGACACAAAACATTTTGATTCTTGCATATTTGAAGCTATTTCAAATTTGTTTGGGGTTCCATCTGATTCTCAAGTACCCTCACCATCTCAGTTAACTAATTATAAGTTGGCTTGTGACAAGAAAAGGTGAGAAATACGACCACCACAGAAATATTGTGAAGGAAACATAGTGACTTATGCTCTAAATGTTGCTAAGAGCATTGATTCAATCGATCCTTCATGTTATTATGAGGAAGTTCAAGCCTATAATTCTAGCAAATGGATCTTTGCAATAGAAGAAGAGATGGAATCACTTTAAAAGAATTAGACTTGGAGGCTAGTTAAACCACCCATTTGTAAAAAAAAGTCGTTGGTTGCAAATGGGTGTTTAAAAAAAAGGAAGGTTCGGGTCTTAATGACACTAGGTACAAGGCAAGATTGGTTGCAAAGGGTTACAATCAAGTGGAGGGAGTTGATTTTCATGATGTTTTCTCCTCCATTGTGAAACATACATCCATTCAGGCACCCTTGGCCCTTGTTGCATCAAATAATCTTGAGTTAGAGCAGTTAGATGTAAAGAATGTAACACCCCTAACCCGAATCCATCGCCGGAACAAGGTTACAAGGCACTACTAAACAATTCACAACTTAAGAGAGAGAGTCATCAATTACTATGCATTTTTTATTTTTTTTAAGAAATTAAGTTCAACTAAATAAAACATATATGTATCTCCTTTATAACATTCAAATATCTAATTTTAAATTAAATACTATAATGGAAAATCACATGTACCAAATATAATAACATTCGAACTCTTATACCAATTCATGCCATTAAATCAATACAAATTGGCAATATCAAATATGACATTATAAATCATTATATGAGAAAAATACACAAAATAAATTACAACTCAGTTACATACCAAAATTTATTTATAACTTGGTCTTACACAACTAATTACATAATATCATAATCCATCTAAATTATTATCTTACAACCGTGAGCTTATACTAAATACTATATACATATATATAGCATTCACATTATTAGCTAATGCTTTATACATGTCAACTCAAAATACATTTATCCTTTACAGTTTTACTGAAACACAAGATTAAAAACCACAACATATATATATGTATATTTCTTGAGATCATGTACATGCATATATCAATATCATATTATGTACCAAAATATAATAATATGGGCAAGTACCAAATCGCAAGTCAGTATTCACCTTACCTAAATTTCAACATGTAACACCTTAATCAACTTAACTACCAATTCTTACATATAAAATATATCATAGCACGAATTATAGTTGAATCAATCAAATACACTTATGAATATATATACCATAGCCGATTTTTCAACCACATAAATATATATATACCATAATCATCAACCAGCTCCAAAGCAAACATCACAGGATAGCAATAGCCGAATACCAAATTCACAAGTACTTTTATCCATACATAACCATAGCCAAACCATACTCATATATATATCTAAAGTCATCAACCACTCCAAGCATATAATACCTACCACAATTACTATGCATTCATTGTACATAACATTATAACCAAGATGTATATAAACTATAAGTAACATAGCCAAATTCAAACATGAAGTTAAGCCATTTTCGCATGGCTTAGATTACACATAACCAAAAATCCAACATTACAAAACATAATCCAACCTATACATGCCATAATTCGAGTTCAACTTATAAAGGCACCGAATGCAGTCGATAGTGTAATTGACTTTGCTGACAATCCCCGAGCTCGTAACTTGAATCCAAAAATCTATAAAACAAAGACGCATATATACACAGAGTAAGCTTTTATAGCTCAATAAGTCATAAGCAAATAAACAACCCAATAATATAATCAACTCACTTTAAACTAAATCGAATTACATTATCATTCAACTTCCAAAGCCATAATGTCTTTATACAACCTATTATACATATACTCATATACTTAAACTCAAAAAAAAATTATAATATAGTATCATGAACAAGTACTACTTATTTGGCCAAATATACATGGTCATATTTACACATATCCAAGAATCAATCTCCATAATATTCATATCATATTTCCATAAGGCCGAATATACATACCATAGTCACAAATATTATTCATTTGCAACACATGTTTTGTAACAAGTAATCAAGTCACATACTTACCTTATTTAAAGTAAACAACAAGCTAATCCATACCTGGCCATTTAGTTTTTATTACACATTCGGTCACAACTTATTTTTACCCGATGAACCATTCAAAATTTGATAGGACACTCCGATAATCACATATATATCGTACACTGCCAACGTCGCAGACGTGGTCTTACATGTAATCACATATCGATGCCACTGTCCTAGACAGGGTCTTACTCGCACACATATCGGAGTCACATATCGATGCCATGGTCTTACTCACACACATATATCGGAATCCTATGTCATGATATATGTATCCTAACTATTCCTAAGGTTCATACGGGGCTTTCAAATGTCGTAACTCGGTCGAAAAGAATGCAGGAACATGGTTACCAAGCTTATACACATTCGACAATGGCATATATAAATTCATATATTTCATTTTACCATGTATACTTTGCATTTAAATAAAATTAACTATGTCTATTTGCTTATAAACTTACCTCGGACGATATAAAATGGAACAGGACAACTAGTCGACAACTTTCGTTTTCCCTTGATCCAAATCTAATTTCTTTGTTTCTTGATCTAAACATATTCAAATTAAGCTAATTCAAACATATTTTCATTCAAGTTAGTCCAAAAACACATAAATGGGAAAATTACCATTTTACCCCTAGCATTTACACTTTTTACAATTTAGTCCCTATTGCACAAAACACAAAATATGAAAATTTTCACTACGCTTATGTTAGGCCGAATGTTACCCATATTCCTACAAGTCCATATATTTCATTTATTTCACATTTTAGTCCCTTAAATTATAATTTTTGCAATTTAGTCCTAATTACTCAAAATCATCAAAAACTCCAATACAAAACATGTTAATCTAAAACATATCTTTCATATTTCATCTTCAAACAAAAAAATCACAAGCTCTCAACAATGGCACAATTCAAAATATTCATCAAAATTAAAAATTCAAGTATGGGTCTTGAAGATAACTTAGCAACGATTTCAAAAACGTAAAATTTATCAAAAACCAAGCTAAACACATACCTTGATTGAGCTTAAAAGATGGTCGAACCCTAGCTTCTTGTATTTTTTTTCTTATTTTGTTATTTCAGCAAGAAGAAGACATATGAAAGCTTGTTTTTAATTATGGTATATTATAATATATAATAACATTTTACTTAATTACTTATTTAACCTTTATTATTAAATTATAAAACCGTTATAACCATGACCATTACGGTCCACTTTAATTACCAATAGGCTAATTGCAACATAAAACCTCCACATTAAAAGAACTGTAACGCCCCAATTTTCGGGAATTCTGTGAATGTTGGCATAGGTTTAATTATGTTAGTAGGCCTCTAGAAGGCCCAAGCTTAAGATAGAACCCGACAATTTTGATTAATTTTTGTTCCATAAGAAAAAGGGGGTGAAATTATGAAATAGAACCTATGTGAAAATGTTTGAAAATGCTATAGGCTAAATTGAAGTGGCCAAATAAATAGGAGTGCAAAATAGGAGGATTTGCATGACAAACCTCCCATTTTACATGAAGTGGCCAGCCATCATGTTGTTGTAGACAATATGAGCACTTGATATCCATAATTCATGGTACAAATTGATAATGGGTTAGGTAAATATTCCATGATAATGGATTAGGTAAATATTCCATGATAATGGGTTAGGTAAATGTTCCATGATAATGGTTTAGGTAAATGTTCCATGATGGGAATTTCATGTCTTTTGTATTAAAGAATTTAATGGATGAAATATGAAATTTTATTAAAAGAAAAAGGGGTGAAAAGAACAAAGTTTTGTCCATCTTTGTTCATCATAGCCTAAAGTTAGAGAAGAGAAAGGAGAGGAGAAAGCTCTTGAATGTTCGGTCACTTGGGGAAGAAAATTGAAGGTAAGTTCATGGTAGTTTGCTTCTATCTTGATGTTCATGAGTTATTCTTGATTCTACCTTAACTCTTGAAGCATATTTTGGTTTTTAGTTGTGTTGTGAGCATTTAGTCATGAATTAAAATGAAGCAAATGGTTGTTGTTTCATGTTCTTTTGATGAAAATGGAAGATAGGTGAAGTTGAGCCAAACAAATGAGCATGCATGTGCCTTAGATGCTAAGGGGAAAAATCGGCTAACATGTTGTGCTTTAAAATGATGAAATGGAGATTATACTTAAGTAAAATCATAGATATGTGATGATTGATTGGTGATATACATGTTTAAATAACAAGCATGCAAGTTAGGTGTGAAAGAGTGATTTGGTAATAAATCTGCTTGGGACAGCAGCAGTAACGTGACTTTGGAAAATCACCATAAATTGTGGGAGATGAGTTAGAAGCTGCATAAATTATGTAATTAAATCTTAATGAGTCTAGTTTCAAATGGAATAAACGGGAACATATTTTGAATTCTGTACAATGAGAAATTTGATTCGTAATGAAGAGTGGTTAGATTAGTCAAATAGTAAAACATGGGAAACTTTAAGAACAATCTGGTATTGATTGGCCATACCAAAAATTCTGAAAATTTTATGGATAGAGGATATATGAGTCTATTTTCAGGGAAAATTAATGGCACTTGATTTGGAGTTTCGTAGCTCCAGTTATAAATGATTTAGTGACTGTTGCTCAGGAAGACAGCTTGCAGTGAAATTATGATTATGTGGTAAACATTGACAAAAATTTGTTAATGAGTTGCTTATTGATTTCTTATAAGCTTACTCTGATCTGTAGGTGTGGTTGGCCGAATATTGTAAGGGGTTAATACATAGTTTGTATTTGAATAGTTAGATTAACGTGTTAGTAATCCAATTGTAGGCGGTTCATGTGTGGATCTTGTCAGCATATCGTCGCAAATAGGTGTGTAACTGACACCCTCTCATAGACTAGATTGGCAAAAGCCGAAAAGCTGAAATGTCGAAAAGTCGGTATTTTCGGAATTTGCGAGTGTACGAATGCTTGTAAGATAGTTGGGTTTGAATATTTGGTAATCTAAAGTAATAAACTGCAGTATGCGCGATTTCGTACATTTTGATAATTTGGGCTTAATGGGCCAAAGATCGGGTTCATGGGCCAACGGGCCCTTCGGTAAGTATGCGCGGTAAGTGTTCTGATAGTACGTAAATAGTTAGGATATGCATGAAAACCCTAAAAGTAGCTAAATTACTATAATACCCCTATGTATGGAAAATTACTGTTATACCCCTAGGTGCAAAATTACCGTTATACCCCTAGGGTTAATTTTGACTAAAAACATGACGATCTGATTCTGTATGATGTATGCCATGGTTATATATCTGTTGCATGGGGACATGGGTTATATTATGGAGGAAGCGTCCTGGTGGCTATGCCACAATTATCTGATCTGGTGGCTCTGCCACATATATCTGTTCTGGTGGCTATGCCTTGATTATCTGATCTGGTGGCTCTGCCACATATATCTGTTCTGGTGGCTCTACCACAATATTTGTATCTAGTGACTTCGTCACAATATCTAGCAGCCTCGCTGTGATTTTTGTGGTGTGTAGCAGTTGGGTGGGTCGAGTTGTCTCCCCACACGGTGTAAGGTTGATACGGGGGTGTATACGGTTAGATATGGTTGGGTTTCTGCATAAACATGTAATATCTATTCTGTTCTGTTATGGACCTATGGACTTTATTCTGAATTTTGTTCTAGGCTAAGGCCAACTTATTCTATTTCTGTGGTTTGAGCTGATATAGGCTATGGTTGGGTTAATTTACACACTGAGTTTCCCCAAACTCACCCCTTTTATTTTCATCCACGCAGGTAATCCCCAACCATAGTGGGCTTGGAGCTGTGAGGGAATTTGGAGTGGCCACCCATTCTGAAAGTTTGATTTTCTTCTGGTGAACTGGACATCCTTTTATTTACGTTTGAAGTTTTGGGTTTTTAAATGTAATAAGGCCACTTAATTATTTTTGATGGTTTTCATATATATCACTAATATAGGTATTAATTATTTTAAATGTTGAAATTGGATAGCTTTAGGGCGCGTTTTCAAAGACAACAATTGATTTCAAAATAACACGACAACAAGCAAAGCTTCCGCAATGAAAGTATTTTCCAAAATTAATCACTTTTCCTAAAAATGACTTAATCAAATCGGTTTCCTAGAAATATCCATGATGTTAAGGTGTGGCAATGGCGGTATGCATGTCTAGGATTGGATCCGAATGGAGCTTGGTACTTAAGTAAGCCCGATGGACTCACCACCTCTTTTCCGGTTTCCTACCTGGTGCACAGCTTCCATTCACTTTAACCTATAATGAAATTATCTTTTAAAACACTAAGTAAGTTTTTCTGGATCAACAATATAAAATGTTTTGAACGCTTCGATCTGGCATGTCAGATCCGGTCATAATGTCTGGGTCGGGTTTGGGGTGTTACATTTAGTGGTATCAGATCCTAGGTTGCAACAACTCGGCTGTGGAATGGGTTTACAAAAACAAAGATTTTTTAAAGCAAAAATTTTATAAAGAATGCGAAAAACTCGATTTTTAAAATTTAGATCTTTAGAAGGTGGCATTCCGAATCTCCTGCTCAAGTCTGTAAGTATTCTGAATTTTTCTGAATATTTTCCTGAATTATCTGTCTGTACTGAAACCCTATTAGGATACTCTACATAGGATGATACTGAAACCATAGGAAAATCTGATAAGAGACTGAAACTGCAGCTAGACTTCGATTTTGCGAAAACAAACTCTAAACTACTGTCTGATTCATAAAACATATGTAATAAACACTAGAATATTAATTGATGCATAAAAATTCATAATCAAGATAATACGATATGAGTACAAGAGGCCGTGGACGGAGCCGAGGAAGTGCTCGAGCGAGATCTTCGTCTTCGGGACATATGCCGGCGGTGGATGTACCGGTACCATCGGCAACGGAAATGGAGTCTCATGATCATGGTGCCAGGGATGACGCTCTGTTGCAGGCAATGCTTCGTGTTCTGGAAAGGGTTGCCGGGACAAGTTCGGGCAACGGAATTCGAGGATCGATTTCTGAACGACTTTGGGCCAACGGAGCGGAGATCTTTAGGGGTGTG
Source organism: Gossypium hirsutum (assembly GCF_007990345.1). Classification (NCBI taxonomy): domain Eukaryota; kingdom Viridiplantae; phylum Streptophyta; class Magnoliopsida; order Malvales; family Malvaceae; genus Gossypium; species Gossypium hirsutum. Next base: position 36,553,845 of record NC_053431.1, on the reverse strand, counting down.
TCTGGTATCGCCTCGAATGTGGCAGAATATTGATTAGAGGCCATAGAACGGATTATGGACAACTTGGACTGCTCTGAGGAGATATTGAGTGGGTATCTGTAGTAAGTCTTTTGGGTCACTCGGTTAGGGTAGACAAACTGTATAGGGATGTACCCTTAGAAACTCAAGGTAGGATTTTCCCTAGAGATCTGATGGAGTTACCGTTCGGAGAGTTTGATCTCATTTTGGGAATGGACTGGCTTGTTAAGCATAAGGTGACCCTGGATTGTACTGCTAAACGAATGGTCTTAAGGACCACAAAGGATGAGGAGGTTATAGCGATAGGTGAGCGAAGGGATTATTTGTCCAATGTGGTGTCGGGTTTAAGAGCCAAAAAGTGGATTCAGAAAGGTTGTGAGGCCTATTTGGCATTTGTAAGTCAGTCAGAAGAGGAGGGACTGACAGTGGATAAGGTTAGGACTGTAAAGGAGTTCCAAGATGTTCTTCCAGAGGAGCTTACAGGATTGCCTCCGAACCGAGAAGTTGAGTTTGGAATAGATTTGTTGCCTGGAACGGCGCCCGTGTCCATCACACCATATAGGATGGCACCGAAGAAGTTAGTGGAGTTAAAGGCTCAAATTCAAGAGTTGTTGGATAGGGGCTTCATTAGGCCAAGCATGTCTCCATGGGGAGCACCGGTGCTATTCGTGAAGAATAAGGATGGTACAATGCGGATGCGCATTGATTATCGCCAGTTGAACAAACTGACAATTAAGAATAAGTATTCACTGCCAAAGATTGACGATATATTTGACCAGCTTAGAGGGGCTTCTGTATTTTCTAAGATCGACCTCCGATCTGGATATCATCAGTTAAGGGTCAAGGAGGCGGATATCCATAAGACGGCATTCAGGACTCGGTATGGTCATTACGAGTTTTTAGTTATGCCATTTGGACTGACGAACGCTCCTGCAGCATTTATGGATCTGATGAATCGGGTGTTCTAACCATTCTTGGATCGATTCATAGGCGTCTTCATTGATGATATCCTGGTATATTCTGAAACTAAAGCGAAACATGATGAGCATCTCCATATAGTGCTACGAGTGTTAAGGGAGAATGAACTCTTTGCGAAGTTCAGCAAGTGTGAATTTTAGTTGAGAGAGGTAACCTTCTTAGGACATGTGGTCTTTGCCGAAGGGATTAAGGTGGACCCTCGAAAGATTGAAGCAATTTTGGAGTGGAAGGAACCTAGGACGGTGTCAGAAATTTGAAGTTTCCTAGGGTTGGCAGGATACTACAGAAGGTTTGTGGAAGGTTTTTCTGTTATGGCAGCACCCCTGACAAAACTCATAAGGAAAAGAGAACCGTTTGTATGGACTGAGAAGCAGTAGGGAGCTTTTGAGAAGTTTAAGAAAGTTCTGACTGAAGCACCTGTGTTAATTCAGCCGGAGTCTGGGAAGGATTTTACTGTGTACAGTGACGCATCACACGTGGGTTTGGGATGCGTGTTAATACAGGAGGGTAAGGTGGTTGCATATGCATCACGATAGCTTAAACCTCACAAAGGGAACTATCCTACTCATGATTTGGAGTTGGCGGTAGTGATATTTGCACTTAAGATTTGGAGACATTACTTTTACGGGGAGAGGTGTATTATATACACAGACCACAAGAGTCTTAAGTATTTGTTGACTCAGAAGGAGCTGAAACTTAGGCAAAGGAGATGGATTGAGTTGCTTAAGGATTATGACTGATCGATCGAGTATCACCCAGGCAAGGCTAATGTGGTAGCCGATGCTTTAAGTCGTAGAACCGTATCTGATCTGAGAGCAATGTTTGCTCGTTTAAGTCTGTATGATGATGGCAGTTTGTTGGCTGAATTGCAAGTAAGGCCAACCTGGATGGACCAGATTAAGGAAAAGCAGTTAGAAGATGAGTCTTTGGTTGCTCGTTTTCAACAAGTTAAGGAAGGGGAAACTTCTGAGTTCGGTTTAAATGGTGATGGAGTTTTGTGTTTCCGAGGAAGAATTTGTGTTCCGAGGGACTCTAATTTAAGGCAGACAATATTGAAGGAAGCGCATGGGGGACTATGTGCCATGCATCCTGGAGGGAATAAGTTGTATCATGACTTGCGAGAATTGTACTGGTGGCCTGGACTTAAGCGAGAAGTAACGGAGTTTGTAGGAAAATGTTTGACATGCCAACAAGTGAAAGCTGAGCATCAATTACCTTCTGGACTGTTACAGCCGGTGAAGATACCACTTTGGAAGTGGGAGAGGGTAACCATGGACTTTGTGAGTGGGTTGCCCTTGACACCATCGAAAAAAGACTCGGTGTGGGTGATTGTGGATAGGTTGACCAAATCAGCCCATTTCATACTTGTACGCACTGACTTTTCGCTTCAAAAGTTAGCCAAGCTGTCTGTGGCGGAGATTGTACGACTTCATGGAGTCCCAGTTTCAATTATTTCTGATCGGGATCCCAGATTTACATCTCGGTTTTGGCAAAGGTTGCATGAGGTGTTGGGGACGCGATTGAATTTTAGTACGGCTTTCCATCCCCAGACTGATGGTCAATCGGAAAGGGTTATTCAGATTCTGGAGGACATGTTGAGGGGATGCGTGATTGACTTTCGAGGTAGTTGGGAGGATTACTTGCCGTTGGCAGAATTTGCGTACAATAACAGTTACCAGGCGAGTATTCGAATGGCACCGTATGAAGCACTGTATGGACGAAGGTGTCGTACACCTAGTTGTTGGACCGAACTAGGAGAGCAACAAGTTCTTGGACCAGAGTTGGTAGCTGATATTGAGGATAAGGTCAGAATAACTAGGGACCGGTTAAAAGAAGCATTTGATAGGCAAAAGTTGTGTGACATCCCTAATTAGACCCTAGTCGGAATATGGTTTCGGGACCACAAAACCGAGTCACAAAAATTCATTTTAATTTTTGTTGCATATATTTATGTGTGATAGTGTATGTAGGAAAAATTAAAAGTTTCAATTTAGTCTTAGGAATGTAAATTTTTCTTGAAAGGACTTAGTTGAAAAATTTAGAAAAGATGGTAGGTAATTTGTAAGAATCCAAAAACAATGAGGTGAGAAAGCTTGGGTTTGCATGTCAATTTACCCTTAAAGCATGTAGTGGTCGGCCATGAAATGATGCTATTCCACTAAGTCAAATTAAAAACAATTTTAATTGGCAAATGATGTAATAAATTTATAAGAAAAAGATGAATAAAATAAGAAATAAAGGTAAGAGTGTGTTCATCTTCCTTACCTTCTTGCAAAGCCGAAACAAAAGGGAAAGAGGAAGGAATTTGTCCAGGGCATTCGGCTATCTTGGAGGTTAAATAAGGTAGGAGTTCATGTTATTTCTATTGATTTTTATGAGAATCTAGTTAGTAGTCAAGCTCTTATTATAACCCATATGTTGATTTTTCTTTAGTTTTGGTGACAAATTGTGCATACGATATTATTGGATAAATGCTAAAAGGATAGTGTTTTGATGTTTTGGATAGAAATATTAGAAAGGGGAAAATATGAGCTACCTAAATAGATATATGTGAATTTAAAAGATGGTATGAACAAATGTGGAGTTTTGCTAGTTTAGGATTATTCGGCCAAGTGTTTATGTGGTGGAAATTTAGTGTTAAATGAAATGAAAATGATATTATATGGGGGTATGTATATTCAGCCATATGAGTAAATATATAGATGATGTTAAATTTGATTATGTATAACGGGCCATATAGGGTACACATTGTGATATTAACTTTAATTCTCTATAATTGATCAAGTGGGTGATATTGGTTTATATGGTTAAATTTGATTTATGAATATGTACCTTGAAATAAAATATATCATAGACTATGTTACTTTGGAAGTAAGAATGCATTCGGCCTTGAGACAATCTATAAGTTTTAGTTAAGGTTCTAATGTTTTGAACAAGAATGGTTGTAAGATGAAACGAAAATTATTAAAATATATATGAGTAATTAACAAGGGTGGTTGCCATGTATATAATATTTATGTGTGTTTTATTGAAATATTTATTGGGTTAATTATAGTAATTGGATCTTAGGTGATCAATGGCCGAATGGCTTAAAGTAAGTAAAAGCATAAGGTGAATAAAAAATCAAATGTTGTCGTATGATTCTTTTGATATGAAACTATTAATGTTATGGGATATAAATAACTAGCAAGGTAATTAAACTAGTTTATTTATTTATTTAAGCTCAAGAACCCAAAGGAGGAGAATCAAGCAAGGGCAAAACGAAGTGTATCGAGTAGCCGTTTGGAACCGTTTCATCCGAAATAAGGTAAGTCTTTGAGTAATGGAACTTAGCTTAAGATTTGATAAACGATGATATATATTTATATGAACATAATAAATAAAATGTGACCTAATGGTTCTACTTGAACTACATATTGAAATAAATAAGTTTCTAGCATATAAGTTTAGTTATAATGAAGAATGATATGGAATACGGGTAAAGATGGGACTATGAATTGGTGTAATTACCTATAGCAAAATGATAAGGAATAAGTTACCTCTATGAGCCTTAGCCGATTGGTTATTAGAAAAGTGATATTTAAATTATGATTTGTATGTGATAATAAGAAGTACTTATATATGATGATATGTTTTAAACTCAAATGGTAAGTTCTTAAGTGTTTGGACTTGGAAATTTAAGAGCAAATTGTAATAATCTGCTTAGGACAGCAGCAGTAGCGTGAATTTTGAAAATCACCATTAATTGTTGGAGTGGAATTAGAGACTGAATAAAATATGTAATCAAAGATCAATGAGTCTAGTTTCTTATAAAATAAACAGTGCAAGCAAAGGAATTTCCTATAGAGAGATATTTAAAGTTGTGTGTGACAGTTTCAGAATGAATCTGAAATCCCCTGTTCTGTTTTTAGAAAATCATTATAAATAGTACACAAATTGTTATAAGATAAAATTTATATTCTTAGAATGAATCTGTATCCCTCGCCGGAACAGGGTTCGAGGTGCTACCAGATTTAAACTCATCCATTTATATAAAACCAGACCGTAAAATTTTTTTGATCAATTTTAAACTTTTCATACACACGTATATTATCCTTTAATTGGGCTTACAAGGCCCAAAATATTCATGAGGTATTATTAAATATTTACCAATATCTTAGTCTTGTATCATTTACTTACTCAACTTTACAACCCTATACATGCCACAGACTCGAAACACTAAGATTTACTTACGCCGATAGCGTAGACTTGACAATGTGATAATATCTCTGACGGCCTCCAACCCGAGCTAACCTGGCAACCCTAGGGAATATGGAAAAGAAAAGGGGAGTAAGCTTTACGCTTAGTAAGTTCATAAGAAAACAATAAGCAACTCATTAACAAGTTTTATCAATGTCTACAACATAATCACAAATTCACTACAAGTTGTCTTCCTGAGCAATATTCACTAAATTATTTATAACTAGATCTACAAAACTCCAAATCAATTGCTGTTAATTTTCCCTGAAAATAGACTCATATATCTTCCATCCATAAAATTTTCAAAATTTTAGGTTTGGCCAATAAATACCAGATTTTTCTTAAAGTTTCCCCTGTTTCACTGTTTGACTAATCTGACCACTTTTCACTACGAATCAAATTTCCCATTGTACAAAATTCAAAATATGTTCTATTTGATTTCATTTGAAACTAGACTCATTAAGGAGTCTAAGAATATAAATTTTATCTTATAACCATTTTTGTACAAATTATAATGATTTTCTAAAAACAGAACAGGGGACCCAGAAGTCATTTGACTCTATCCCACGCCACTTCAAATATCTCATTATCAGAAATTCTTTTGCTTACACGGTTTATTTTATAAGAAACTAGACTCATTAATATTTAATTACATAATTTATTCAGCTTCTAACTCAACTCCAACAATTTATGGTGATTTTCCAAAATCACATTACTGCTGCTGTCCCAAACAGATTTAGTACAAATTTACTCTTTCACACATTCTTTGCATTCACATTATTTAAACATGTATATCACCAATCAATTTCATCACATATCTATAATTTCACTCAAGCATAATCTCAATACAATACATCATTCTCAATGATTCGCACACAACCGTTAAAATTAGCAATTATAAGATGATTCCGCACATAGTCCACCCTTATCGATAATTTACGATGGTTTTGCCCTTACTCACATATATGACATAGGCATTTTCACCTATGCTTCTCATTTCACACTCATGATTCAATTCCAATCGATCTAACATGCATAAGAATATATCACATACCTGGCCAACTTAATGCATTAAACAAATTCAATTGCCGATTTAACACAAGGTCTCATAAACAATTCATATAATATAGCATGTATACCTGTTCACTTTGCTCTATTTAATCATTCAATCATAATTTATAATTTCTCTTTGAATCATTCGATATTTTGCACACTAAGTGTCATTCTCAATATCTCGCACACTAAGTGCCATTCTCAATATTTCGTACACTAAGTGCCATTCTCAATATTTCGTACACTAAGTACCATATTTGATTGCCCCGCACACTAAGTGCCACATTTTGTCGATATGTCGTCAGACATTAAAGTATTTATGTATATACAATTTATACGATATTAAAGCATTAGAAACATAAATTTAACAATGCTTATTGCATACGAACTTATATCGTTCGTGATAACGATAAATTAGATCGACGAATCCGATACTTCGTTTTTCCCTCGATATAGACTCGTACGAGGCTTAACTTGATCTAATCAATCAAATTCAACTATTACAATTCAGATTCTATTCATTTTAACTCAATTTCATATTTTAGTAAAATTACTATTTTACCCCTAAAGTTTTACTTTTATTCAATTTAGTCATTGAGCTCAAAAAAAATGCAAATTAACTATTTTAACCATAGTTAAGCTTAACCGAATATTCATGGTATTAAAACAGCCCATAAATTACTTTATGGAAAAATTACATTTTTGCCCCTGATATTTCAACTTCTTTACAATTTAGTCCCTAAGCTCGAAAAATTAAATTCATTCAATTTTGGCCAAACCCATGCCTAGACAAATTTACTACTACTTCATAACAGCCCATATTTTCATTTATTCACACTTTCAACCACATAATTTCAATAATTCACAGTTTAATCCAAAATTGACATTTTTACCAAAATTCACTTTACAAAACATGTATGTCCAACAACAATAATTTATTTTCCATCATCAACTATCAAAATACTCATGCACTCAACAATGGCAACATTCAAATACTTTAACAGTTTTGAAATCAGAGATACGGGCTAGCTAGAATACGAAGCAACGATCTCAAAAACATAAAAATTATCAAAAATCGAACACAAAACATACCTAAATCACTTCATGCAATTGCCGAAACTAAGGAAGCTTCAATGGCTTTCTTTTCTCCTCCATATTCGGCCAAGAGATAAAATTTGCATGGCCATTTTATGTTTTATTTTTATTTAATACATTTTAATATTCCATTTACCTTTTTGTCCTTTATAATAATACATAATTTCATATATGCCAAACCACCAATCTCCACTATCATAAAGTAACGGTTTAATTGATAAATAGGGACTTATACTTTAGTAAAACATGGAAAATAAACACTTAAACAATTAGAATGTAACTTTTTCATTTTTCGCGATTTAGTCCTTTTTGCTTAATTAACTATCGAAACGATAAAATTTTTCAACGAAACTTTAATACCATCTTTTTTCCACCCCGTAAATATTTATAAAAATATTTATGACTCGGTTTATATAAATGAGGTCCTGATACCTCATTTCCTAAACCCACTTGACCTTAGGGTCATACCACTTGAACTTAATAAATCACTTATAAAACAAATATCACAATATCAAAAACATTTTTAAAATCATAATTAACTCATAAATATTAAATATAATATTTACAAACCTACTCGTCGGATTTGGTGGCCCCGAAACCACTGTTCCGATTAATCCTAAAAATGGGCTGTTACATAGACTCCTTCATGAGTCTAGTTTCAAATGAAATAAATAAGAACATATTTTAAAATCTGTACAATGAGAAATTTGATTCATAGTGAAGAGTGGTCAGTATAGTCAAACAGTGAAATAGGGGAAACTTTAAGAAAATTCTGGTTTTGATTGGCCAAACCAAAAATCCTGAAAATTTTATGGATAGAATATATATGAGTCTATTTTGGGGGAAAATTTACGACACTTCATTTGGAGTTTCGTAGCTCCAGTTACAAATAATTTAATGATTGTTGCTCAAGAAAACAGCTTGTAGTGAATCTATGATTTTGTTGTAAACATTGATGAAACTAATTGAGTTGCTTATAAGCTATTGCTGATTTGAAGTACAAGATAATATATAGGTGGTGAGGCCAAAATGGCTAAAATTTAAATGTGTGCAAGTTATCCGAATGGCTATTTTATAAACGTAAGCAATGTATATGTAATATGTGTTGATAGTTTTATAAATTGAAGGTATGGTGACTTAAATGTTGTTTAGCCGAATGGTTGTCATGAGAAGAATGTAAGTCATGTGTGTATTTTCTTATTTAGTTGGAAGTTTATTGAAAGGGATATATATATAAATATGTGTTAAAGTCGAATGACATTAGGACATGAAGTTAAGGTACATGCTATATGCTTATATTCGAATGAGGTTAATGAATTACAATGGTGATAGTTTGTGTGAAATGTGGTAACATGTGATTAAATATACATGGAATTTGGAAAGTATCCGGGTTAAGACTCACTGACTACGTGATGTGGCCTAATGGCTCTTGTGAAATGAGACTAGCTATATTGAGATACGAATAAGTTCGAATGAAGTGATACCTTATTAATGTGTTTCCGTGTTGGAAAAATTGAAGGTATGTGAATTGATGTGTATACAATTTGTGAATTAACTATGATGATATATCCGGGCTTAAAGTCCCGCAGGCTTGGTACTGGTAACTGGATTCGGATTTGTTTTAAAAACCTAGCAGGCTATGGCTAAGTGCCTTGAAATATTTCAAACCGAAGACCATTTGTATATCTTTAAGATAAGGATTTAATTAGTTTCATAAAAATTTACTAATTTGAGTTGTATTCGGCAGGATGTGCAAATACAAGGTATGGATTGCGTTTGGTCATTTATGTATATGTGATAAGGAATATGTTTGGTCCTTTATATACGTATACGAAACTTTAATACTTGTCATGATTTGATTATTTGAAATATTAATGTGAATATGAACTAAAGAACTAAGCTCCTAAATACATATATACAATTATGTATGTGCACGAAATGAGTGCATATGATTAAGTAGTTAGAGGTATTGAAAGATTGAATTGGTAATTGGTAACTATGGAAACGGTAAGTGTACAAAGGTTAAGTATATGGTAAGTGACACTTACTTGCTATGTGAACTCGATTTCGTTTGTATTACAAATGTACTTGAGGAATCACTTATGAGATGGTTATAAGTTATATTCAACGAGTATTGACTCTATCAAATTGTTTATGTAAGATGAAAACATGAATATGTGCTTCCAAATATGGAAACCGAATGTGATTATAGTGTTATGTTTTAGTTCGACTAATTAAACTAAAAGTAGCATGGATATTTTTAAATGCGAAGGGGTATATACTCTTAAATTTGGATGAAATAGATGAATTACATGTGCATACATAGGGTTTAATCTATTTGACCGAATGGTGATATATCTTAACATTTCAAAACGTGATTTGTGTAAGGCCTAATCTTAAGCGACTTAGTAATAAATCAACAATTACGGATGATCAGCACATTAAGTTGGCCAGGTATGTATTATGTACTTCTATAGGCTTATTAAGCCCATCGAGACTTCACTTGGATTTTGTGTAAGTTATAAATGTATTTAATCCAGCAAAGTTAATTGTTTTACTTAAGACTTACTAAGCCTTGAAAGCTTACTCTGTTGTTACGTTTCTCTGTTTTATAGATTATCAAATTTGGCCTTTTCTCGGGGATCGTCAACAACTCGTCACACTATCACTATCCACTGTTTGGTACTACTATGTTTTGGATTATTTTATGGCATGTATAGAATAAACTAGTAGCGGAATAATATTCTGGTTAATGTATATAAGCCATGCAAAAATGGCATCTTTTGAATGTGTACTTATAGAAGTTTAATTTTATCCCTGGCTGTATTTAGCATTTATCTAAATGAATGATCTTTATTTCAAGAAAAAGTAAAAAAAAAAATTTACTGTTCCGACATGAGTTACAAGTCTGGTAATACCCCTTTCTTATACCGACAACGGTTACAGGATAGTGGTGTTACAAGTTGTATGCAGATTTGAAGCGTAAGGAGATTGAGTACTTAGTAGGTGATACGGTCTTCTTAAAGGTTTCTCCTTGGAAGAAGATATTAAGGTTCGGTAAGAAGGGCAAGTTGAGTCTGCGGTTCATTGGGCCTTATCGGGTTTTGAAGTGAGTAGGCCCAGTGGCTTATCAGTTGGAATTGCCTCCAGAGTTAGACAGGATTCACGAAGTTCTTCACGTCTTCATGTTAAGGCGTTATCGTGCTGACCCTGCTCATGTCCTGCCAGTTGCAGAAATTGAAGTTCAGACTGATTTGACCTTTGAGGAGGAGCCTGTGCAAATATTGGCTCGAGATATTAAGGTTCTCAGAAGGAAATCTGTCCCGTTAGTGAAAGTACTTTGGCGTAATCATGGAAGGGAAGAAGCTACTTGGGAATCAGAAGAGACTATGCGTCAACAATACCCTCAACTAGTTGGATCAGGTAAATTTCGAGGACGAAATTTCTTTAAGGAGGGTAGAGTTGTAACGCCCCAATTTTCGGGAATTCTGTGTATGTTGGCATAGGTTTAATTATGTTAGTGGGCCTCTAGAAGGCCAAAGCTTAAGATAGAATCCGGCAAATTTAGTTAATTTTTTTCCATAAGAAAAAGGGGGTGAAATTATGAAATAGAACCTGTGTGAACATGTTTGAAAATGCTATAGGCTAAATTGAAGTGGCCAAATAAATAGGAGTGCAAAATAGGAGGATTTGCATGACAAACCTCCCATTTTACATGAAGTGGCCAGCCATCATGTTGTTGTAGACAATATGAGCACTTGATATCCATAATTCATGGTACAAATTGATAATGGGTTAGGTAAATGTTCCATGATAATGGATTAGGTAAATATTCCATGATAATGGGTTAGGTAAATGTTCCATGATAATGGCTTAGGTAAATGTTCCATGATGGGAATTTCATGTCTTTTGTATTAAAGAATTAAATGGATGAAATATGAAATTTTATTAAAAGAAAAAGGGGTGAAAAGAACAAAGTTTTGTCCATCTTTGTTCATCATAGCCTAAAGTTAGAGAAGAGAAAGGAGAGGAGAAAGCTCTTGAATGTTCGGTCACTTGGGGAAGAAAATTGAAGGTAAGTTCATGGTAGTTTGCTTCTATCTTGATGTTCATGAGTTATTCTTGATTCTACCTTAACTCTTGAAGCATATTTTGGTTTTTAGTTGTGTTTTGAGCATTTAGTCATGAATTAAAATGAAGCAAATGGTTGTTGTTTCATGTTCTTTTGATGAAAAATGGAAGATAGGTGAAGTTGAGCCAAACAAATGAGCATGCATGTGCCTTAGATGCTAAGGGGAAAAATCGGCTAACATGTTGTGTTTTAAAATGATGAAATGGAGATTATACTTAAGTAAAATCATAGATATGTGATGATTGATTGGTGATATACATGTTTAAATAACAAGCATGCAAGTTAGGTGTGAAAGAGTGATTTGGTAATAAATCTGCTTGGGACAGCAGCAGTAACGTGACTTTGGAAAATCACCATAAATTGTGGGAGATGAGTTAGAAGCTGCATAAATTATGTAATTAAATCTTAATGAGTCTAGTTTCAAATGGAATAAACGAGAACATATTTTGAATTCTGTACAATGAGAAGTTTGATTCGTAATGAAGAGTGGTCAGATTAGTCAAACAGTGAAACATGGGAAACTTTAAGAACAATCTGGTATTGATTGGCCATACCAAAAATTCTGAAAATCTTATGGATAGAAGATATATGAGTCTATTTTCAGGGAAAATTAACGGAACTTGATTTGGAGTTTCGTAGCTCCAGTTATAAATGATTTAGTGACTGTTGCTCAGGAAGACAGCTTGCAGTGAAATTATGATTATGTGGTAAACATTGACAAAAATTTGTTAATGAGTTGCTTATTGATTTCTTATAAGCTTACTCTGATCTGTAGGTGTGGTTGGCCGAATATTGTAAGGGGTTAATATGTAGTTTGTATTTGAATAGTTAGATTAACGTGTTAGTAATCCAATTGTAGGCGGTTCGTGTGTGGATCTCGTTAGCATATTGTCGCAAACAGGTGTGTAACTGACACCCTCTCATAGACTAGATTGGCAAAAGCCGAAAAGCCGAAATACCGAAAAGTCGGTATTTTGGGAATTTGCGAGTGTGCGAATGCTCGTAAGATAGTTGGGTTTGAATATTTGGTAATCTAAAGTAATAAACTGCAGTACACGCGATTTCGTACATTTTGATAATTTGGGCTTAATGGGCCAAAGATCGGGTTCATGGGCCAACAGGCCCAATTCGGTAAGTATGCGCGGTAAGTGTTCTGATAGTATGTAAATAGTTAGGATATGCATGAAAACCCTAAAAGTAGCTAAATTACTATAATACCCCTATGTATGGAAAATTACTGTTATACCCCTAGGTGCAAAATTATCGTTATACCCCTAGGGTTAATTTTGACTAAAAAGCATGACGATCTGATTCTGTATGATGTATGCCATGATTATATATCTGTTGCATGGGGACATGGGTTATATTATGGAGGAAGCGTCCTGGTGGCTATGCCACAATTATCTGATCTGGTGGCTCTGCCACATATATCTGTTCTGGTGGCTATGCCACGATTATCTTTGAATATTTGGTAATCTAAAGTAATAAACTGCAGTACACGCGATTTCATACATTTTGATAATTTGGGCTTAATGGGCCAAAGATCGAGTTCATGGGCTAACGGGCCCAATTCAGTAAGTATGCGCGATAAGTGTTCTAATAGTATGTAAATAGTTAGGATATGCATGAAAACCCTAAAAGTAGCTAAATTACTATAATACCCCTATGTATGGAAAATTACTGTTATACCCCTAGGTGCAAAATTATCGTTATACCCCTAGGGTTAATTTTGACTAAAAAGCTTGACGATCTGATTCTGTATGATGTATGCCATGATTATATATCTGTTGCATGGGGACATGGGTTATATTATGGAGGAAGCGTCCTGGTGGCTATGCCACAATTACCTGATCTGGTGGCTCTGCCACATATATCTGTTCTGGTGGCTATGCCACGATTATCTGATCTGGTGGCTCTGCCACATATATATGTTCTGGTGGCTCTGCCACAATATCTGTATCTGGTGACTTCGTCACAATATCTGGCAGCCTCGCTGCGATTTCTGTGGTGTGTAGCAATTGGGTGGGTCGAGTTGTCTCCCCACACGGTGTAAGGTTGGTACGGGGGTGTATACGGTTGGATATGGTTGGGTTTCTGCATAAACATGTAATATCTGTTCTGTTCTGTTATGGGCCTATAGGCTTTATTCTGAATTCTGTTCTGGGCTAAGGCCAACTTATTCTATTTCTGTGGTTTGAGCTGATATAGGATATGGTTGGGTTAATTTACACACTGAGTTTCCCTAAACTCACCCCTTTTATTTTCATCCACGCAGGTAATCCCCAACCATAGTGGGCTTGGAGCGATGAGGGAATTCGGAGTGGCCACCCGTTCTGAAAGTTTGATTTTCTTCTGGTGAACTGGACATCCTTTTATTTACGTTTGAAGTTTTGGGTTTTTAAATGTAATAAGACCGCTTAATTATTTTTGATGGTTTTAATATGTATTACTAATATAGGTATTACTTATTTTAAATGTTGAAATTGGATAGTTTTAGGGCGCGTTTTCAAAAAAAACAATTGATTTCAAAATAACACGACAACAAGCAAAGCTTCTGCAATGAAAGTATTTTCCAAAATTAATCACTTTTCCTAAAAATGTGTAATATCCCGAATTAGGACCTAATCGGAATAGTGGTTTTGTGACCACAAATCCGAGATAGAAATAATTATTTTATAATTATTTTGATGATTATGATATGATTGCATGATTGTGTGAAATTTTCGTGATGAAATTCTATGCCTAAAGTGCTTAAATTGAAAGTAGGGACTAAATCGAATAAGTTGCAAAACTTGCATTCTAGAAGTTTTTAGTATGAAATTGTTTTGGAATATTAATGAGGAAGTCTTAAATAGCAATTTGACCAATTTTAAGTTCATGGACAAAATTAGGACATGGAAGGAATTTTTGGAAAGTTTAGTAGTAAGGGTATTTTGGTCATTTAGTTATTAAAATAAATTAAAAACAAAATAAAATGCCAATTTTTGTCCATCTTCTTCATTAGGCCGAAATTTCAAGGGTTCTCCATAGCTAGGGTTTGTTTCAAGCTTCCAAGCTCTATAGTAAGTGATTCCAAGCCCCGTTTTTAATGTTCTTTACGTTTTTGGAATCCCGGTAGCTCGATTAAGCTTATGTTAGCAATAATTCAACCTAGGGTTTATATTTGGAAAAATACCCATAGGTGAAATTTGTGTATTTTGATGTTTTATGATAGAATATGGGGTTTTAAATTATGTTAGACAACTTGTACTACTCGATTTTAACCAAAAACGAGTAAAAGGGCTTAATCGGTAAAAATACCTAATAGTCACAAGTACATGTTAGAGTGAGAATTTGATGTTGCCATAGAAGAGAAAAGTGATCAGCATGTTGTAAAACATAAGAATAAGGAATAAAGTTTAATCCCGAGCCTAGGGGCAAAAATGTAAATATGCAAAAGTTTAGGGGCAAATTTGTAATTTTGCCAAAATTTGAGTTAAGGATTAATTTGATAATGTGAGTATTAAATGAGCTAAATGTGTTATTTTAGATCAAGAAAGATGTGGAATCGATCTCAATCGAGGAAAAGAAAAGATTGTGGACTATATTGCAAAATCTTTGTATTTTGGTACCAAGGTAAGTTCATGTGTAAATAATATAGCATAATTGTTATTTTTAAGTTATTGATATTAATTATGTGTTATGCTGAATTTCATTATGAAATGTATGCTTTGTGGTTAATTTCAAATAATATGTAAATTATGTGAACTACTTGTTAAATATAATTGTTACCGAGTATTGATTTCGGCATTCTACGGAAGACGGCAAGGATAAGTGTTCGAGGAAAAAGCCCGTTTGAACGTTAGGAATAAATTAGGATACAAGTGACATGTCACTAGGATGGTTGAGTATCCGAACTCGTTGAGTTGAGTCCGAGTTCACTTATGGATGCAAATGTCTGAACTTGTTGAGTTGAGTCCGAGTTCGTGAGATGTAACTAGGCATCCGAACTCGTTGAGTTGAGTCCGAGTTCACTTATGGATGCGAACGCCCGAGCTCGTTGAGTTGAGTCCGAGTTCGCTTATGGGCGGGTTACATGATTGCTTGATTGAATATGTGGCACTTATATGCAAATTATCCACGTATCCGAATTATATTCCGATGTGTTCAACGGGTAAAGTTTTACTCAAATGGAGGAATACTCGAGATGAAAAGAGATGTATTGGTAAGTGATAAGAAATGGATATTTTGGACAGGTATGTATTTAACCCTCGGGTTGAGTGTTGATTACAACCATGATAAGGTAATAAGATGATGAAAATGATTAAAAAATGTGATAAGTGTGTTGATGATATATGCTAATGTTGATTAGTTTGATTGTTTGTTATGTTATTTATTATTTACATATGAACTTACTAAGCATTTATGCTTACTCCCTCCTTCTTACTCATTGTAGTTTTGGACAAGCCAGTTCAGGAGTCGGGATAGGTCGAAGGCTCAGTCACACTATCCGGAAGATTTTTGGTAAATGGCTTGTAAATTTAAGTATGGCATGTATAGCAATATACTTATTTTGTGTAAATGATCTTATGATATGGTGACAGAATGGTTGAGAAGATATTTGATAATGATAAATTATGAAAATGGTAAGTTTAGATTATGTTTGATGTTAAGGAAAATTATTAAGATACTTAGTGCATAAAAACTCATAAGAGGGATGAAATTTGCCATAAACAGAATACTGCAGCAACACTGACGCAAGTTTGAAAATTTACTAAAAATCATAGAAATTTAATTTGGTGATGGATTACATATAAAATTGAAGATTATCATGTCTAGTTTCACATGAAACAAATGAAATAGGTAAAGGAATTATATGTTAGAAGATATTTGAATTTTAGTGAAACAGGGTCATAGTAGTTTCTGAATCCCCTGTTCCTACTTTAGAAATTCACCATAAATTGTAAAGATATAATTAGGTGGTGTATTTTATATCCTAAGAATCCTTATTGAGTCTAGTTTTAGGAGAAAGAAACCTCATAGTCATATGATTTTTTTTACAGAGAGAAATGTGGTTTGTAGTAAACAGAGGTCAGACCAGTCAAGTCCTGAAACAGGGGTAACTTTAACTAATAAACTGTACTAATTGGCCTAACCAAAAATTTTATAAAACAATTAGTACATAGGTATATGAGTCTAGATTTAGGGAAAATTTACGAATCTTGATTTCGAGTTTCGTAACTCGTGATATGATTTTTCTTGTGACTGTGACGCAAGTAGCTTAAAAGCTGTGAATGTAGAAACAAATAATCCAAAGTTCTAAAAATGTTAAACTAAGCTTAGTAACACCTCATACTCGACTCCGGCGACGGTCTCGGGCGTGGGGGCGTTACAAAATGACTTAATCAAATCGGTTTCCTAGAAATATCCCTGACGTTAAGGTGTGGCAATGGCGGTATGCATGTCTAGGATTGGATCCGAAGGGAGCTTGGTACTTAAGCAAGTCCGATGGACTCACCACCTCTTTTCTGGTTTCCTACCTGGCGCACAGCTTCCATTCACTTTAACCTATAATGAAATTATCTTTTAAAACACTAAGTAAGTTTTTCTGGATCAACAATATAAAATGTTTTGAATGCTTCGATGTGGCATGTCAGATCCGGTCATAACGTCTGGGCCGGGTTTGGGGTGCTACAAGAACAACCACTATTCGGCCCTTTTAAAAATAACCATCAAATTTTCATTTTACACAATTAAGTCCTTTTATTTAATCGGGCACTCAAACGACAGAATTAAATCACGAAAATTTCACAAATATAAATTCACACATAATAAACACAGAAAATAATTTTTTAAATATTTTTCTAACCCGGATTCGTGGTCCCGAAACCACCGTTCCGACTAGGGTCTAAATCAGGCTGTTACAAAGATTACTTTCCTTCATGGTGACCTTGGAGAGCACATCTACATGCAACAATCAGAATACTTCAAATTAAAGGTAAAGAAGATCATGTTTGTCTCTTACAAAATTCTTTGTATTGTTTGAAACAGTCTCCTCGGTAGTGGTATAAAAGTTTGATTCATTCATGTTGACTATTGGTTTTTCTCAAAGTAAGTATGACAATTCTGTTTATCTACAATGTCTTGATGATGGTTATTTTATATATTTGTTACTTTATGTTGATGATATGTTAATTTCGCTAAGAATCCATTTGAAATTGATCGTCTTAAGTCCATGCTTAACACTAAGTTAGAGATGAAGGATGCAAAGAAAATTTTGGGGATGGAAATTTTGAGAGATAGACATTGTGGGAAATTGTTTTTTATCGCAACAAAGGTACATCAAAGAAGATCCTTGAGCAATTTGAGATTCAAGATACAAAACTAGTAAATACTCATTTAGTTGCGCACTTTAACTCTCAGTTTCAGATTCTCCATAGATGAAGAAAATGAAAGGTAGATGTCGAAAGTACCTTATTCAAGCACATTTGGAAGTTTGATGTATGCAATGGTATGCACTCGTCTCGATATTTCACATGTTGTTAGTGTTGTTAGCCGATACATGGTCAATCCTGGTAAGTTACACTAGCATGTAGTTAAATGGAGTTTCAAATATTTATAGGATACTTCTAACATGTGCTTAGAGTTTGAAGAACTCAAAAGGGTTTAGTCAGATATGTTGATTCTAATTATGTAGGAGACTTAGATCAAAGGTCTCTCACAAGTTACCTATTTACTTTTGGGAATTGTGTCATTAGTTGGAAAGTGGCACTTCAAGCTACAGTGGCTTTGTCGACTACTGAATTAGAATACACGGCAATTTTAGAAACAGTAAAGAAGTAATTTGGTTAAGGGGTTTATTTAATGAATTGTTAAGTGAAAAATGGGAAGTTTTCGTATATTGTGATAGTTAAAATGCTATACATCTCACCGAAGATCAAATGCATCACGAGAGAACGAAACACAGAGATATTCCTTATCATTTTTTTAAGAGGTGATCATTCAAGGGACCGACATGTTGACAAAGAGTCTTCTAGTTTCAAAGTTCGAGCATTGCTTAGACTTGGTAATTATCTAACAAAGAATCAATTAAGCTCATATCAATGCTCGGGAAGGAAGTTGAACCAAATATGATTCAATATGGAGATTTGTGGGAGAATGCCTCTTATTTTGACCAAAGTTTATTTTGGCTTTTCTTCTCTTAGATAAACTCTGTTTTTAGTTTCCCACTTAAACTTTAATTAACCTAGAGTTATTGTAGTCATATATGCTACAAATTTAAACCTATAAATAGGCCTTAGTTACTCTGGGTTTTACATAACAAAAATATTTAGATTGAGAGAATTTTGTTCTTTGTTTCGAAGGGTTTTTCTTGTGGGGCTTCAGATTTTCTTTTAATTTTCCCTATCTTTTGTACTCTTGTAAGACCCCTTACTTGGCCCGGTCGTCGAACCCGGGTAATGAGATGCCACGAAAATATCCAAAAATCAACAAATACTTTACTAAACAAGATTTCAATTATTTATCATCAAATCACATATAATCAAACATAATAAAAATTTTAAAATCTACATGGACTTAACTATGAAATTCGAGCTTGAAATAGGGTTAAACTAGAAAATTTCAAAGCTTAAAAATTAATATTAAAAATCTCTAATTGGTATCTATACCTTCATGAAAATTGATACCAATTTATGATTATGTTTTCTTTCTAAAACAATTGTATCGATAATTATTTTATGGTATCGATACTTTATGAAAAAGTATCAATACTCAAATAAAAACTGATACCATTTTGGTATTTTGTTTTTTTAAAACTATTCATATGGTCAAGTATCGATACTGTATGCCAAAATATCGATACCTAAATTCAAAAATGGTAAAATCTCTCTTTACAAGGTCCATTTTATGCCCAAAACATACCTAAACACAATTGATATACCTAGACATAATTAAAGGCATACAAATAATCATCTAAACATCTTATCCATGTACAACTCAATTCAATATATGTCAAAATCTAAGCCAAAAATATATATTCTTAAGATCAACCAACTTAAATAATTAGCCATTAAGTCATTAAGGTGCCTCAACATGAACAACTAAGCATTCAATTTCATTTATAAAGCATACAACTCAACTATCTAATCAACATGCATATCACCAAATTACTCCACAATTACAAACTTAGAACTCAAATACCATCAAGACACAAAATGAACATTATATATATCTAGACCATCCTAGGAACATGTCAAGATCGAAAGAACACTTCACCAACAGTTGAGTTAGGAATGGTTGTTGGATGTTGAGTAGACTATAGAACCGATAAGTACCTAACCTACGCACGAAAAAAATCGAACGCTAAGTATAACTAAGTAGTATTTCTATAATCCAAACATAAAAGTAATATACAATACAATTATATGTTCAAATTTAAAAAAAATGCTATGCAATATTATCTCAATCATAGTTCAATTCATTTCAAACTTAATTAAACATCATTCGTTAAATACATATCTATTCACTACTATAGTTCCCAATTCACATTTCATTCTATATTTCACTTCATTCTATCACATTTTCTATTCAATAGCATTGTGATCTCGAGTTTACCGTTTATTTCCCCTATTAACGTAACTCGGACTCGGACACGTGGATCCAATCATCTCATTTTCATATCAAATCCACATCTCATGAAATTATTTCAAGGGAATAACTCACCTTATATATATATACTTACCAAATAATGTAATGTATTAAAGCGGTTGTTTTAAATAGTTTAGATTATAAAAATACAAATTGTAATCTCCGAGCTATTCGTCGATGGCCTTGTCTTTTCCCTTCTTTTTCGAGAAATTTGAGTCAACGTTAGCCGCAGAAATAAATAAACCATACATATCATTAATACACAAACAATTTCATATTTAATTGCTATTTTATACAATTTTTACACTTTATTCAATTTAGTCCCTAAAGTCGGGACTAATTTAATATCCACATTTAATCCTAAATTTTAATATCAAATTAACTCTAAATTTCCCTAATTCTCATTTCTACTCTAGATTTCAAAATTTTCACAATTTGGTCCATATTATACAAAATCATGAATTAACTTTACAAATTAGTCCTGTTTCACATCTAATCTTAAAATCTATTAAAATAACACCTCAAACATCAACCATTCATCTAATGTAACATCCTCAAAATTTAAAAATAATAAAAATTACAACATGGGTCAACTAATTTGTAGTATCAGGATTTCGAAAACATAAAAATTATAAGAAAAAATACTAAATTCACTAACCAATTAAAACTTGACCCTTGGACGTTGGTGAGGTTTTTCTTCTCCTACCTTCGAAAGCTTTGAGAAAAATGAAGAGAAATATCCTTTCTCTTACTTCCCACTTATGTTTATAATCTTTAATTTATTTTTTTATTCTTTTAATTTTATTTTATAACTTTATGTTTTGTTTTATTTATTAATTTTATTACATTTTCTTTTATAAAACCATTCATTACCGTCCACTTTCATTAAACCAATGGTTTAATAGCCTTATGAGTCCCCTAATTATGTTTTATTTTAAGATTTAATTATAATTCAACTTTTGACTCTTACGCGATTTAGTCCCATACTTAAATTAATCACTAAATCAACGAAATTACCTAGCCGAAATTCAATTTATTTCTAACATAACTCCGTAAGTATTTAATAAAAATATTTACTAGTTCATTTTATGGAAACAAGGTCCTGTTACCTCAATTTTCAAAACTACTAACTTTAGAATCGATACATTTGTACATTGTTTAACTTTTTAAATAATTAAAATTACTAGGCCAAACCTCAATCTAATGTTGCAATACCCTCGTAAATATTAATAAATAATATTCACAAATTCTATCATCAGAAAACAACATTTCGAAACCACTACTTGTAACTCCACTATCTTTTGGGTCGTTACAACTCTTCTTTATTATATTGAAATCTCCTTTTTTCTGTGATTTTTATCCTCTTTTGAGGAATTTTTCCACATAATATTTACATTTTTAATTCTTTCTATTCTTATTTTCTTCACTTTATTCTTTATTTAATCGGGTGCGGAAAAAATAAAAGTGTAAAATACTATATGCACTAATTAAGTTAATAATGGACAAAACTTCTTCTAATATTTCATCAACTCAAATTTAAATGTATTATAAGATAAATTAACGCTTTTATTATGGTAGTGTTTAGAAAGTCACTTAGTAATTAAATTTGGGTGTCAAATAATTATATAAGTATGATATGCTAGGGTAACCAATGTAATTAGTGGGTCCCACCAAAATGAGTGCAATTTGAGCACCCAATTACATTTTTCAATTATTAGGAGAGGGAGGCAATTAAAAAATTACACAAGTAATTACACTCAATGTTCTATTTTTTTTAATATATACAAGCTATAAAAATTACATTATAAATATGAACATGTATTAGTGTTTGAGATGATAATGGCAAGAAATTTATTATATTATAGATCCTAAAATATTATATTATAAAAATAATTTATATAATTTATAAAATTATAAAAAAATTTATATTATTTAAACAAAAAAAATTTCTAAAGTTATAGCTAAAAAGTTTTAAATTAATTTACATTATAATTAAAATCTTATGACTAATAAGTATGAACATTAGTTATTTATGTGCCCATGCTATATATTATAAAAATAATATAGTTTTTCATAAAAAAATTATAGTTTTTTATCATAATTTATTTATAAAAGATAACTTTCTAAAATTATGGAAAAAAATTATATTATTTATAATAAATGCTATGAAATTTATTCGACATAAAACTTTTTTTTTATGAAAGTTATATACTATAATTCTATATTATTTTTATTTAATCTATGTATTATAAAATGGATATAACCTAGTATAAGTCTTTCTCCAATTAAGTTTATATATTTTTTTATAATTAAAGCTACAAACATTTTCGACTATGAACCCAAACATTATAGGGTCAATGCTAATTATACAAATACAAAAAGGTTTTCTTGCATCATATCGTGGGGCACGAAACCATTTGAGAGAATGGTACCAACAAAAGAATCATAAACAACTCATGAACCCTTTAATTTGAGACATTCAAGATTTCAGAATGTGATTGAGAAGATATTTGCTATTTAAAAAAAAATTCATATCAGCAACATCATCTTAGTATATCATAAAAAATAACAAGATTGAATTGTACTAATATGTTACATGTTTCATAACTTTAATCATAGGTGGAATTGAGATGATCCATACTTTAAACAGTACATGGAAGAAAGAGAGATTGGTAATCTTAATAATGCATATTCAAATTCAGATGATGAACTCGGTCAAGGAGTAACAAATAATGATAAAGAGCATATGTTAAATATTAAAAAAATAATCCAAAAATATGCACCGAAACAATTAGATAAAATTGCACATGGTATGTATTTTTCTTATTATTTTTATTAATAATATAATACATATTGTAGCAGGCCTATTCTTCTCGAGCCCAAATCAAGAAGTCTAAATCAAATAAATACGAAGAACCAATTACCAAATATTGGCCCAATTACAAAAACATAACCCAAATTAAAAAGAACCCAAACTAAAGATAAAAACAAGCCCGAAATTCAGACCCATTTACAATGGCCCAATACCCGAATGAAATAAACCAGGCCTAGTGGCCCAAAACCTAAACCTAGGTTTAGCCGAACAGAAACCCTAGCCCCAACCCTTAAGTGCACGGCAACCCAGCCTCCGTACGGCCTCCACGCACCACTGCACACCATGTCGCCTCCTTCGTACGACACAGCTAGCCTTGTACCTGCAAATCAGATGAAAATAGAGGACAACAGCAGGAAATAGGCAATAGCCACGAAAAAATAAACAAAAATTTGTATTTTTCTTTCATGGCTATAAAAGCCACAATGATCATTGTAATTTTTTTACGCATACAAAGCAATCAAAAATAGAGACATTGAGAAGAATCAAAATATAAAAAACTTAAAAGGTGATTCAGGTTTTTTTTTTGTATTTTGAATTCTTTTTTCGAAAGCAAATACGTAAAAAAAAAGGAATATTTACCCATTGTTTGGTTTCGGGATTGTCGGCGTTCGCTTTTCTGGTCCAAAGACTGTCGGATCCCAGGGGATCCGGTTGAAGTCACGGCGGAGGAGGCCAAGAGTCAATATTTTTTTTTCTTTTTAAGAGTTTTGGCGTTTGTTTTTGAAATCTTTCGGTTTTAAAACTGATTCTACGTAAAAAAGGGGCTCAGTTTAGGCTTCGGGTTTCTCTCTGATCACCACTGACGGCGGTTACCGTCGCTATCAACGGTGGACGGCCGATGGACCCTAATCGAATCCTAGGGCTGTGCCCATAGAGAGAAACTGAGAATAGCTTTCTGTTTTTTTTTTAATGGCATAAAATAATCTCTTTTTTTTTTCAAAATTTTGATTTTATAACCTTTCTATACGGTGCCGTTTGGAACCCCGATTTCAGTGGCCAAAACGACAGCATTTCAGCCTTCAGCCCGCGTTTTGACCCGATCCTGTTAAGTGATCCGCGTGTTTTTGGATTTTTCGGGTTATTTACGCAATGAGCCCTTCCTCATTTTTTCTTATTTTCAATCAAACCCTATTCATTCTTTTTGTCTTTTTAATTCTACCCCAAAACTTTTGCATTTGACCCATCTTGGTCCATATTGAAACTGCACGTTTTGGAGGGACACGGAATATTGCCCATTTGATCCCTCCTTGTCATTCATGCGTTACAATTCGACCCCATACCTTATTGTCTTTTCTGATTTTCCCCCAAAAATTTTGTTTAGCTTTCAATCTCATCCTTCTTTTTACTTCATTTTTTTT
Source organism: Gossypium hirsutum (assembly GCF_007990345.1). NCBI lineage: Eukaryota > Viridiplantae > Streptophyta > Magnoliopsida > Malvales > Malvaceae > Gossypium > Gossypium hirsutum. The sequence continues at coordinate 36,529,469 of NC_053431.1, read as the reverse complement.
AAAAACACTTTTGATTTTTTTCCTTTTTTTTTGTTTTATATTTTTAGCATTTAAAGTTCTATTTTTAATGTCACTTTAATCATTATTTAATCCTTTTATATCCTTGCACTCATTTTTTTCAATTTAGATTCCAAATTTCATTTTAAAGTCGACTAAATCCCTATTTATTAGGTTTGGACTTTTTGGATTATTATATATTTTTATTATACTTTATTATACTTATTTGTTTACTTATTTATTATTTTATTTTATCTCATTTTGTTCTTTTATTATTGGTTCGTTTTTTATTTATAGGGTATTTTATGCTTTTATTGCTTTAGTTATCATTATCATTATAGTTAGTGTTGTTATTAGTATTAATATTTATATATTATTGTCATCATTATCATCTAATTTTATTATTATTATTCTAACGTGTAAATTATGTCATATTATCATAATTTTCTTTCGCATATCATAATTCATTGTACGTGACAATTTCCTCATGCTTTAGTCGCATTTTATATTATAATCGAATAAATTAAGCGTATCTCTTTTGAATATTACACATTTTTACCTAAACTTGTAAAAAATTTAAAATATTAAAAATAGGTAATATTTCGCATTTAGGAAATTTGAGAGATCGTATCCTAACTTACGACGTCTCAATTTTCCCGTTAAACCTAAGTAGCCGAATATCCCTTCGAATTAAAAAACATGATTGTTGAATAAAAATAACAGCAATATTCCGAGTTTAGAAATTCGAGAAGGCCGTGCCCTAACTTACTGGGTCTTGGTATTTCTCATTGGATCTAAACTACCGAATATCCTTTTAAAATCAAAATACAATTTTTAAAATAAAACAATTAATAGGCAAGCTCATTTTCGAGTGTTCAAATGTCGCATCCTAACTTACGGGATGCAACATTTCGTTATCTCAAGACAAGAGGGCCTTTAACGCTCATTTCAACTTATCCAAGAATTTTTTAATCAACATTAGTAAAAAGAGAGGATCGTATATTAAATTCTTTTCGAGTTTTTAACTTTCGACGTTAAGACATTACTTGATCAATTAGGTACCAATTTTGGGTGTTACGAGGGTGCTAATCCTTCCTTGTACGTAACCGACTCCCAAACTCGTTTTCTCGATTTTCGTAGACCAAAATTGTTGTCTTAGTAAATCAAAACGTTTTATTAAAATAATCAATCACAAGGTGACCCGACCACACCTCATAAAAAAAGATTGGTGGCGATTCCTCTTTTTTCATTTTCATTTTCAAAATAAAAGTTGGCCGTCTTTTGAAACAAAAAAATGATTTCGACAGCTTGGCGACTCCACTGAGGAGTGAGAGAGTCAAGCCATAAATTGATTAATTTATGTCTTTTCGTTAAAAATTGAAAATTTGATTTAAAATACGATCATTTCATTGCATTTTATCTGTTATCTTCGTGATCCTGGTCATAATACCTGCTTTGTTGGTTCGAGTATTTAAATATTTTTGCATATTGCATTGCTTAACCGCTCGGTCCTACCCTTTAGGTGGGAGTGAGAAACTAGTCCTTCGTGAAGTTTCAACTCCATATAGGATAGTGGATCGCTTTCGGGATACATCCATACCTATGTCTTCATGAGATTTTCATCTCCGTATAACCATAGGGAAATGTATTCTCTTGAATCAAACTCGATCTATATGAGCCTATAATGGGTAAGGATTGAGGAATCTGTTGGTTCAGGTACCTTTGTCTTTAGGACCGAACCACATGTAGTGACCCATAGGAGCCCACCCTAGGTAGAGCTACACCAAACCATTAGCGGTCGTCTGAATAGGTGTTCTGCTTGTTATTTATTGCTTGCTTTAATTTCATATGAATTGTACTGACTTGTGTTGTCTTGCTTGTGATTGCATGACATTTCATCATAAAAAGGGTGTTGGTTCAAGTTCAATTACTAAATAGAGAGCTTGTCATGGAGAATGGATTTCTTGATAAAGTGGAGGATAATGCAGCTGTCCGTATATGGTCAGAGAAAACACAATTGGAAAAAGGAGATAGCTTGACAGCGGGGTATACGTCAGAGTTATGGGACTTCACTCGTATTAGCGTGACACAAAATGATCTTCGGGAATTGAAGGAAATGTGGGCCCAATGGGGTGATGAAGTCAAACAGCTATTTTATGACAATTACGGTGATCCACCCTACTTACTCGATATCAAGATCGATAAGCATCTGTTTCGAGCTTTGGCCCAATTCTGGAATCTGGCCTACAGTTGTTTCACCTTCAGTAACATAGATTTGGTGCCCACAGTGGAAGAATATACCGCCCTACTTCGATGTCCAAGGGTTCAAGTTGACAAGGCCTATTATAGAGCCGCTAATGTTCCAACCTTTGCGAAGAAATCGATGAATATCACCAGAATGAGTGAGTCGTGGGTTACGGCTCGGATTAAATAGAAAGGAGAAAGAAAATGTATTCCCTGGAAAAGTTTGCAAGACTTGATTTTGGCACACCTAGACGTGAAGAAGAGAGTGGATGTTTTTCCTTTAAGTATCTACGGGTCAATGGTTTTCCCTAAAGCGCTGGGGCATATAGACGAGGCAGTTTCTGATTTGTTTGACCGACTGGATAAGAGGGTCATGCCAATTCTCGCAATTTTAGCATAACATTTAGATCTTTGAATGCGTGCCAAAGAGCTGGTCAGGGTCGATTCATAGGATGTGCGCAACTGCTGCTAGCTTGGTTCCATAGCCATTTCTGAAAGGTAGACAAGGTGTCATATCGACTGTTCTCCGAGAATTACCCACTATTAAAGGAAACAGCGGCTACATCAAGACGGGACGACATACTGGAGGAAAAATGGATAGCAATACTCCAAAATCTCGAAGAAGAGAATGTCGAGTAGAGCCCCTTGGTTGACTCCCGATGATATCTTGTACAGATATGGGGATTTTGACTGGATCCCCCTACTTGGGATTTGGGGAGCCGTAGGATATGCTCTTTTTCTCGTTTTGAGTCAGTACAGATCAAGACAGTTCATACCAGCAACTTATGGGCAAGCTCAGTGTGAGTTTTCATATAAGGGGGATAATTATAAAAGGAAGGTACGAGAGATGCCCAATGCTTGGAATCAGACTCGCCGGATGAAGAGATTGGCAGTAGGTCTGATAACGACCCCTAAGTATAATGAGTGGCGAAGTAAGAGAATCAACGATAATATTCCCGAACCAAATTAAGAGGGCACGCGGTCGATGGAAGAATATTTACAAGTGGTCTCATCCGAGTTAGAAATCATAAAGCAGGACTTTGAGAGAAAGAATACAGAACTCGGAAAGAAGATAGAGCAAATGGAAGAGGAAAAGATGCATTTGAAACTTGATGTTCATGTTCAAAAATTGAGATTGGGAAATGGAGAAAAGGAAAAAATAAGGCCGAAGAAGATTTGGAAAGTCTGAAAATGGATTATAAGAATTTGTCCCTATCAATGAGAACTACCGGGTTGTGAAAAACATCTGAACAATAGTGACACGAGATCCAAGAAGAGAAGACCAAAGTCGGTCGATGGGAGAGAAAATATTGAGACGCTTATGGTCAAAAAGAAGCCTTATAAAAGAGTCTGTCAGAAGCCCAAAATGAGAAGATCGGGTTAAAAGCCAGAATAGCAGAACTGGAAAAATCGTTTCATCAACATCATAGCCGTAACTCTATAATAGAGCTGAAGGCGAGCTTGGATAAGATTGAAAAGCTGAAAAGGAAGGTTGAAGAACTTGAAATAGTGTTACAAAACTACGAACTTCGGGTTGAACTTCTTGAAGCAAATGAGAAGCGATGGAAAGAGCAACTCCACCATTCTCAAGATCAAGTTAGGAGCAGAGATTACATTATGGGTGAGGTTGTGGCCCAGATTCAAGAGGTGGCCGACCATTTACCTACTTTAGCAGTTCAAGCAGATGTATTAAGTGTGAAATATGAATTAGAATTAGACTAGGGTCGGGAATTGGCTTGGTTACTTAGAAAAGTTAAAACTTTGAGCATTAGGGCTAGTCATATCTGTAATCCATTTTTATGTAAAGAATTTTGTTTTCTAGTAAAGTTGTTCTAAATGGAATTGAATTAGAGTTGACGCCTTTTTCTGGATTCATGCATTTGCATTTCATCACCTCATATGCATTAATTTTCACAAAATGACCCTAATTAATTAAAAAATTTCAGTAATCTGGGAACTGACAAAAATCTACCAAGTACGAATCCTTACGGTACACAAAGAAAAACTAAAGCTATGGATAAAAGACTGGAAATGTTAGAACAAATGCAGAAGGAGATGTAAGAACAGATGCAAGCACAAATGCAAGAGCGATTGGCTAAAATTCAGCAGGATATAAGGGACCAAATGCTGGAATCACAAAGGACCATGATGAACAAGCTAACACAATTACTGACTGGTGGGCTAGAAAAAGGAAAAAGTCCTATGGTCAATACTGGGGATGACAATGAAGATCCTCTTTACCCCCCTGGTTTTACCCCAAAAAATGCTCAGACACAACCTGAGGTGTACACGTGAAGGCCATCTGTTACAATCAGGCCCCAACAATTTTAGGCCGGTGCTTCAATGCCAATTAACTATCAAGTAAGCTCAGGCTCTAATCTAGGGGATAACCCAACTAATCCTATAGTCCTTGATCTGGATGACATGGTGGAAGTTTAAAGAGCGATAATGGAACTTTGAAAACAATTGGAAGACCGATACAAGTGGTTAGAGGAGAAGTTCAAAGCAATGGAAAGTGCTGACTATCACTGTGGGATTGATGCTAAAGATTTGAGCTTGGTTTCAGACCTGGTGCTTCCCCTCAAGTTCAAAACTCCTAAGTTCGAGAAGTATAACGGGACTAGCTGCCCTGAGGCTCATATTACCATGTTTTGTAGACGAATGACTGGGTACGTCAACAATGATCAGCTATTGATTCACTGCTTCCAGGACAATCTGGTTAGGGCAGCATCCAAATGGTACAACCAATTGAGCCGTACCAAGACCAACTCATGGAAGGACCTAGCTCAAGCTTTCATGAAACAGTATAGTCACGTGACGGATATGACCCCAGATAGGATCACCTTGCAGAACATGGAAAAGAAATCAAATGAGAGCTTCTGATAATACACCCAAAAGTGGAGGGAGGTTGCTATACAAGTCCAGCCACTTCTCCTAGAAAAAGAGACCACCATGCTATTCATCAATACCTTAAAGCCTTTATTCATTACTCATATGTTGGGGAGCGCCACTAAAAGCTTCTCAGATATAGTGATGACCAGCGAAATGATCAAGAACACGGTAAGGATTAGAAAAATAGGTACAATGAAAAGTATCAATAGATCAGCCCCAAGGAAAAGGGAGAATGAGGTGAACAACATGAGCACGTACAATAAAGGTAATTCCAAGTCATTTACTATGAGCCAACCGAAGGTAGTCATAGCCAACCATCAAGGCACCCCAAGACCAGAATCTAATACGAGAACGAATACAGAAAGACTACAGTTCATGCCTATACTCATGACATATAGGATGCTGTATCAGAACCTATTCGATGCACACGTGGTATCTCCCTTCTACTTAAAACCAATGCAACCCTCATATCCCAAATGGTATGACGCAAACGCTCAGTGTGAATACTATGCTGGAATCACTGGGCATTCAATTGAAAATTACACCGCGTTCAAAAAACTAATTGAAAGATTTATTAAAATGGAGATTGTGAAGTTTGATGACCCATCCACACCCAATGTAGTAGGAAACCCGCTACCCAATCATGCCGACCAAGGGGTCAATAGGATAAACGAAAGTGGGAGCAAGAAGGTCAAATATGAGGTTGCTGAAGTTAAAACCCCTTTGAAATGGGTTTGGAAGGAGATGGTGAAAAGTGGATTAATCCTATTGGATTCAGAGAAGAGGCCTAAAGAAAATTGGAATACTGTGAGTTTCATAATGAAGTGGGGCATGAAATCCAAGAGTGCGGGAAGTTCAAGGCCCTAGTGCAAGACATGATGAATAGTAAAGAAGTGGAGTTTTATGAAGAGGTCAAAAGCCCAAAGAGGGAAATATATGCGCGTCAGAAGGAAAATCAATGGCACAGGTCCAAAAAGTCAATTACCCAGTAGTCATCATTTCAAGACCCAAAAATAATGAAGCGTGAACACAAATGCCACCAAAAGTCGTAAGCCAAAAACCTGCAGTCTTTCCCTATAAAGACAGCAAGAGGGTTCCATGGAATTACGACTGCAATGTGACAATCCCAAGAAAGGAGAACCCAGCCAACACTTCAAAAGAGAACTAAGATGTGGGTTCCTATACGCATAGCGGGAGCAGCTACGATTCAGCAAACGCGAGAGCGGAACCCACAAAAAGAAAAGCTTTAGTGGTCGAGTAGAAGAAAGAAAAAATGGTCAAACCTGAACCTCTTGTTAACGTGCCAGTCAATGAAGAGAAGGCTAAAAAATTTCTAAAATTTCTAAAGCACAGCGAGTACGATGTTGTAGAGCAGTTGCGTAAACAACCAGCCTGTATCTCAATGCTGGCCTTACTCCTAAGGTCGGAGGTCCATTGTAGCGCGCTGATGAAAGTCTTAAACGAAACTTATGTTGCTAATGATATCTCCGTCCACAAGCTAGACCGTCTGATTAGCAATATAAGTTTCAATAATTTCATCTTCTTCAATGATGATGAAATACCACCCGGTGGCAAGGGATCGATTAAGGCTCTACACATCACCACCCGCTGCAAGGGGTATACGCTACCAAGGGTGTTGATTGACAACGGATCAGCCTTGAACGTCCTACCATTATCCAAATTGAACAGACTGCCTATAGATAGCTCTCACATGAAAGCCTACCAAAATATAGTGAGGGCATTCGATGGCACAGAAAGAAGGGTAATGGGTAGAATTGAAATACCTCTTCTGATCGGCCTAAACACGTACAAGGTGGACTTCCTGGTAATGGATATTAAGCCTTCACACAACTACTTATTGGGAATGTAATGCCCCCATGCCCGAGACCATCGCCGGAGTCGAGCTTGAGGGGTTACCTAACATAATTTATCAAATTAAGAACTTCAAATCATTTGTTTCTACATTCACAGCTTTCTAGCTACCCGCGTCACAGTTACAAGAAAAATCATATCTTGAGTTACGAAACTCGAAATCAAAACCCGTAAATTTTCCCTGAATCTAGACTCATATATCTATTTATTAATTTTTTCTAGAATTTTTGGTTGGGCCAATTAGTACAGTTTATTAATTAAAGTCTCCCTTGTTTCAAGGTCCGACTACTCTGACATCTATGTATTACGAATCAGATATCTCTCTATACAAAATTTCAATGACTATGAGGTTTGTTTCTCTTAAAACTAGACTCAATAATGAATCTGTACATATAAATAAAAACTTCTAATTGTTTTTTGTAAAATTTATTATGAATTTTTAAAGTCAAAACAGGGGATCCAGAAATCACTCTAGCCCTGTTTCACAAAAGTTTAAATATCTCATAAAATATTAATATGCCTGTTTTGTTCAATCCACATGAAAATAGACTCATTAAGCTTCAATTTCATAACTTACTCATCATTTAGTTCCACTTATACTATTTTTAGTTATTTTTCAAATTCATGTCATTGCTGCAGCAATATTTTGTTTTAAGGCAAGTTTCATCTGTCCATGAATTTTTATGAACTAGATAACCTATTAAACTTCCATGATATCAAACATGATCTAAATTAGCCATCACCATGACTTATCAATATCAAACATTTTCTCAACCAAACATGGTCATATCATAAATTTTTTTTACACAAAATAGGTATATTGCTATACATGCCATACTTAAGTAGTTGTACAAGCCATTTACCAAGATAAAAGTCCTTTGGATAGTGTGTCGAACTTTCGACCTGTCCCGATTCCTGAGTCGGCTTGTTCAAAACTACAATGAATGAAAAGGAAGGAGTAAGCATAAATGCTTAGTAAGTTTATATGCAAATAACAAGTAACATAACAATACAATCATACCAAACAACCTTAACATGGTATCACCAAAACATTTATCACATTTCTAAATATCATTCATCATCTTACGATCTTATTGTTGTTGTATCTATTTCCAACCCGAGGGTTAAGAACATACCTCTCCAAAGTGTCCATTTCACAACACTTACCCAAAACGTCACTTATATCTTAAGTGCTCTTCCATTAGACTAGAAATTTCACCCGTTGAACACATCGGAATATAACTCGGATACATGGATAATTTGTACATAAGTGCCACATATGTAATCAAGAAATCATGTAACCCGCCCCTAAGTGAACTCGGACTCAACTCAACGAGCTCGGGCATTCGCATCCATAAATGAACTCAGACTCAACTCAACAAGTTTGGACATTTGCATCCATAAGTGAACTCGGACTCAACTCAACGAGTTCGGACATTTGCATCCATAAGTGAACTCGGACTCAACTCAACGAGTTCGGATGCTCAACCATCCCAGTGACATGTCACTTGTATCCTAATCTATTCCTAAGGTTCAAACGGACTTTTTCCCTCGATCTGACATTTGCCGTCTTCCACGGAATATCGGAACCGATACTCGGTAGCAATTCATATTTATCAAGTAGTAAACATAATTTGCATATTACTCAACATTAACCACAAAGCATAATATTTCACGATTAAAAATCAGCATATCATATAATTAACATCAATAACTTAAAAATAACAATTATGCTACATTATTTACACATGACCTTACCTTGGTACCAAAATATAAAGATTTTGCAATTTAGTCCACAATCTTTTCTTTCCTCTATCGTGACTTGAATCTCGTTTCTCTTGATCTATAATATCAAATTAATCTTATTTAATACATACATTCATCAAAACAGCATTTAATACGAACTTTTAAAAATTACACTTTTGCCCCTAGGCTCGGGAATTAAACTTTATTCCTTATTCTTATGTTTTATAACATGCTGATCATTTTTCCCTTCTATGGAAACATCAAATTCTCACTCTAACATATACTTGTGACTATTAGGTATTTTTGCCGATTAAGCCATTTTACTCGTTTTCACTCAAAACCGAGTAGCAAAAGTTGTCTAACATAATTTAAAACCCTATATTCTATCATAAAACATCAAAATACACAAATTTCACCTATGGGTATTTTTCCAAATATAAACCCTAGGTTGAATTATTGCTAGCATAAGCTTAATCGAGCTTCCAGGATTCCAAAAACGTAAAGAACATTAAAAACGAGGCTTGAAATCACTTACTATGGAGCTTGAAAGTTGAAGAAACCCTAGCTATGGAGGGAGGGAGAATTCGGCAGCAACGAAGGAGGATGATGACCAATTTTGTGTTATTTTTCCCATTTTATTTCATTTAATATCCAAATGACCAAAATGCCCCTCCTTACTAAACTTTCAAAAATTCCTTCCATGTCCTAATTTTGTCCATGAACTTAAAATTGGTCAAATTGCTATTTAAGACCTCCTAATTAATATTTCAATGCAATTTCATACTAAAAACTTCTAGAATGCAAATTTTGCAACTTATTCGATTTAGTCCCTACTTTCAATTTAAGCACTTTAGGCATAGAATTTTATCACGAAATTTTCACACAATCATGCAATCATATTATAATCATCAAAATAATTATAAAATAATTATTTCTATCTCAGATTTGTGGTCACGAAACCACTATTCCGATTAAGCCCTAATTTAGGATATTACAGGGAAGGCCTTGGATACATTCAGCAAGGGCAATGCCTTTATCGCTACACCAAAATTTGAAATTGGTAACAGAAGGTCGGTTAGTGATGATAAATGCTAAAGAGGACATCATTGTAGCAGTGACCAGTGACGCGCCATATCTAGAGGCAAACGACGAAGCGGTCGAGTGTTCATTTCGATCTTTAGAATTTGTGAATGCGACATTTATTACCGAAGGGAACAGGATCCCAATGCCCTAGATATTCAAGGCTACAAGAATGGGCCTGCAGCTAACTATTGAGAAAGGGGCTTTACCGAGAAAAGGACTCGGGAGACACCTCTAAGGAAGGATTGAGGCACCAATGATAAAGGACAAACGAGACGACTTCGGCTTAAGATTTAAGTCAGACATGAGACAAAGAAAGAAAAAACTAGAAAAGAAGCAAGAGAGAAGGAAAGCAAGATTGAATGGGGAGAAGATCAAATAGGAACCAATAATCTTCCCTCATATATCGAAAACTTTTGTATCTAGAGGAATCATTTACCCTGAGTGGGGGACGCTTAGAAAGGAAGCCATAGAAGGAATGTTGGAAAATTTGGACATCAACACCACATACGAAGAAGGAACTGAAAGAGTAAATTTGTTGAGCATTTACCCTTATGAGCCGGGAAGTGTTCTGAACAACTGGACTCCGGAAGAGATTTCTATAGTCTTTAGAACTAATATAGAGTAATGTTCAAAACACACTTATTGCTCTAGGCCTAGGAATAATAAGAGTCCTTTTTGTGAAATAGGTTTATGTTCAAAATCGTAATTTCAATAATATGCATCTTTGCTATCATTTTTGAGCAAATATTCTTTATTCTTTCCATCCATAATTGCACTATACAAATAATTATTTTCTTTTGTCCTTTGGACATTCTTTCAAATATTCTTTTATTCTTCATTCATGATCATACCATGCAGATGATTATTCTTAGATTCTTTTGTTCTTTGGATATTCCTTCATCTCCATAATAGGTCCCTGGATATCAATGATATGAGTGACAATGCTAATAACTTAAAGTCTCATTTTGAGCGAGATATGTGTATGGATGATTCTCAGGGTTTTGAAGATGACCTAGATTGTGACCTATCTCTTGATTTGCTGAGGATGGTAAAACAAGATGAGAAACAAATCCTACCTCAGAAGGAGTTAGTAGAAATCATGAGTTTAGGAGAAGAGAAAGAAGTGAAGATTGGAATCGGTCTCGCCACAGAGACAAAGTGAGACATTATTGAATTACTCCAAGAATTCAAGGATGTCTTTGCATGGTCATACCAAGACATGCCAAGGTTGAATACTGATATACTGGTGCATCAACTTCCTATAAAAGAAGAATATAAGCCACTTCAACAAAAGCTTCGAAGGATGAAGCCCGACGTCTTGTTGAAAATAAAAGAAGAGGTCAAAAAGTAATTCGACGCTGGATTTTTAAATGTGGTAAAATACTCAGAATAGGTAGCCAACATCGTCCCCGTCCCTAAAAAGGATGGAAAAGTACAAATGTGTGTAGACTACAGAGATTTGAATAAGGCCAGCCCGAAAGATAATTTTCCACTGCCTAACATTGATACCTTGGTGGATAACACGGAGAGTTACTCACTGTTCTCCTTTATGGATGGTTTCTCAGGATACAATTAGATAAAGATGCATCTTGAAAACATGGAGAAGACCCCATTTGTAACTATGTGGGGAACATTTTGCTACAAGGTGATGTCAGTTGGGCTAAAAAATGCAGGAGCAACATACCAAAGGGTCATGGTAACCCTCTTCCATGGCATGATGCAATGTCCCGAACAGAAAAGGAGCATGTACAAGTCCTAAGGAAATTGTTCTTAAGATTGAGAAAGTTTCAACTAAAACTCAATCCAGCAAAATGTACATTTGGAGCTAGGTCCAGAAAGCTACTAGAATTTGGGGTTAGTGAGAAAGGGATCGAGACCGACTCAGACAAAGTCAAAGCCATACAAGAGTTGCCTCTGCCGTGTACTAAAAAAGAAGTCCGAGGATTCTTAGGAAGATTAAATTACATCGCTTGGTTCATTTCACAACTAACCGAGAAATGTGACCTCATTTTTCGTCTTCTTAAGAAACACAACCCAAGTGTATAGGATGAAGAATGCCAAAGGACTTTTGAAAAGGTCAAACAGTATTTATCTAATGGCCCGGTGCTGATGCCACCCAACCCAGATAAACCATTGATATTGTATTTGGCGATATTTGCGAATTCTATGGGATGCGTACTCGGTCAGCATGATGAGTCAGGAAGGAAAGAAAGAGCTATTTACTATCTTAGTAAAAATTTTACTGAATGTGAGACAAGGTACTCACCAATCGAGAAGTTGTGTTGTGCCTTATTTTGGACAACCCAAAGGCTAAGATAATATATGTTGTATCACACTACTTGGTTTATCTCAAAACTAGATCCTTTGAAGTATATAATGGAGTCAACAACTTTGAATGGAAGAATGGCTCGATGACAAATTTTGCTTTCCGAATTTGACATAGTCTATGGGAACAAGAAGACCATAAAAGGGAGTGCGATAAAAGATTTTCTGGCCAGTAGAGCTTTGGAAGATTACGAACCCTTAAACTTTGATTTCCTAAACGAAGACTTGATGTACGTTGCAGCCACTAACTCTCAAGAAAACCACCCTTGGAAGTTAAATTTCGATGGAGCCTCAAATGCAGTAGGTAATAGAATCGAGGCAGTCTTGGTGTCCCCAAATAGAGATTATTATTCCTTCACCAGCAAATTGGATTTCGATTGCACAAATAACATGACAGAATACAAAGCATGCATCATGGGTATCCGTGCGGCCATGAAACGAAAGATCAGAGTGCTAGAGGTATATGGGGATTCTGCACTAGTAATCTATCAGCCCAAAGGCAAATGGGAGACAAGAGACCCCAAATTGATCAATTATCAAAAAATAGTTCTGGAGTTAATGGAGGAGTTTGATGACATCACTTTCTACTACCTCCTGCGAGATGAAAACCTGATGGTTGACGCCTTGGCTACCTTAGCTTTTATGATCAAAGTAAACAAATAAGAGGACATGAAGCCTATGGTATGTATGAGGCTCCGGCTTATTGCTGCAACATTGACGAAGAAGAGGAAAAGAATGATCACCCTTGGTATCACGATATATTGCAATATGTGAGGAATCGTGAGTACCCAGACCAAGCAACCGAGAATGATAAAAGAACGCTAAGAAGACTGGCCATTGACTATGTCTTGGATGGAAAGATCCTATACAAAAGAAGAAAGGATCAAGTGCTATTAAGATGTATGGACGTTGTAGAGGCTAAGAAAATCTTGGAAGAAGTCCATGAGGGCGTTTGTGGGACACATGCTAATAGCTTTACAATGGCCAGGCAAATTATGAGATTTGGTTATTACTGGTCCATCATGGAAGGGGATTTTATTATTTATGCCAAAAGATGTCATAAGTGCCAAATCTATGGATACAAGATTCATGTGCCTTCTTCACCTCTTCACGTTATGACTTTCCCATGATCTTTCTCAATGTGGGGCATGAATGTGATCGGGCCGATATCGCCAAAAGCTTCCAATGGGCATCAATTCATCTTCGTGGTCATCAATTACTTTACAAATGGGTAGAAGCCGCTTCATACGCCGGTGTCACCAAGTCGGCAGTAAGAAAATTCTTGAAGAAAGAGATCATATGTCTATATGAAATGCCAGAAAGGATTATATCAGACAATGCTCTGAATTTGAACAATAGTACAATAGCGAAGGTCTGTAGTCTATTCAAGATCAAACACCACAACTCTTCGTCATATCGCCCAAAAATGAATGGTGCGGTGAAAGCAGCCAATAAGAACATCTTGTAGGAAAAATGACTGAAACCTATAGAGATTGGCATGAGAAGCTACCATTTTTCCTCTATTCTGATTGAACGTTTGTCAAGACCTCTACCGGGGCAACGCCTTTCTCACTCGTTTATGGAATGGAGGCGGTTTTATCCATTGAAGTTGAGATTCCTTCCCTCAGAGTTTTAACAAAGGTGAAGTTGGATGAAGCAGAATAGATCCAATCTCGATACGATCAATTTTAATTTGATTAAAGAAAAAAGGCTAAGGGCTATCCATCATGGCCAGATGTACCAAAAACGAATGATGCGAGCTTATGATAAAAAAGTTCTCCCAAGAGAATTCCATGAGGGAGATCTGGTATTGAAAAAGATCCTTCCCATACAAAAGGATTTCAGAGGGAAATGGATGCCAAACTGGGAAGGACCTTATGTGGTAAATAAATCCTTTTTTTCTGGAGGAGAATTGATTTTAGCCGAGATGGATGGCAAAAACTTGTCCAATCTTATGAATTCAAATTTTGTCAAGAAGTATTTCACCTAAAAAGGGAGAGGTCAAGGCGAAAACTCGTAAAGGGCGCTTTGAGACCTTCTAAAAAAATGGAGAGGCCAAGGAGAAAACCCCTAAAGGGCGTTTTGAGACCAAAGGGGTTTTGAGTTGAAAACCCAAAAATGGGCGGCTCAAATTTTAAAAGTGGGGCATGTGGTAGTCTTATCCTCTCAGAATTAACAAGAATGAGGAGCGTTACATCTTGGGACATCAACAAATACTTTAGATCTCCTAAACACATATCTAGCTCGAAATGGTCTTTGACAAGTTTGAACAGAGAAGATCGTACTGCGATATCTGGGGCACCTTTTTTTATTTTATTCATTTTGTATTTTAGCAAATTTTTTATCTTGATTACTTTACTTCGAGCTTCGCTCTTAATAAAATTCCAAGCATTTTTCATTGAAACAATGATTATTGAACTTACAATATTCACATGAAAGAAGTTTTGCATTTTACTCTGAAAAGTTTCTAAATGGTACAAGAACCTGAAACAAGACCACTAGTTAGAACTAACCCAAATTCAAAAAAGTTGAAAACATTGGAGGAAGGATAGTCCAAATTATGGCTATCTCTTCAAATCTTCTGTCAAAGATACCAGCCAGGTAAGAAGGCATGGTAGCGTATCAGTTATAGAACCCTGATGAACGACGAGCAATGACAACCTAATCATTAAAAAGGGATCATTCTCGAAAATGACAGTCTACATTCATGCAAATATCATTCACACACATCTAGTTAAGAGCATTTGATGCATTCTGATCATGACATCCTAATCATTTGGCATAAATATGCCTATCAAACAGATTTTAAATTCCCTGTTCCCCAGGAAGCGGCGCAATAAACCAATAAAGTCACAAATCCTATACCTCTGAAGTTGCAATAGGCCAGATTGAGTAATCATGGCGAATCTTATCTCCTTGAAGTTGCAATGGAGTAGATCGAAAATGGCGAATCTTATATTCCTGAAGTTGTACTGGAGCAGATCGAAGCCACCAGTCTTATCTCCCTAAAGTTGTAGTGGGGCAGACTAAAGACAGCAAATCTTATTTCTCTGAAGTTGCAGTGGAACATATTAAAGTTACAAATTATGGTGAACTTTCTCTCCTTGAAGTTGCAGTGGAGCAGATTGAAACCACCAGCCTTATTTCCCTGAAGTTGCAGTAGAGCAGACTAAAGTTAGCGAATCTCATTTCCCTGAAGCCGCAGCAGAACAGATTGCAGCTACAAGTCATAATCCTTATCTTTGTGAAGTTGTAGTAAAGCAGGATAAAAATACACAAACTTTATCTCCTTGAAGTTCCAGCGGAGCAGGTTGAAATTACCAATTTTTACCTCCTTGAAGTTCTAGCTGAGTAGATCGAAGCTACAAATCTCTTTTTTCAAAATAACATTGGAGCATATCGAAGCCACAAACCTTATCTCCCTAAAGTTGTAGTGGAGCAGGTTAAAATCATCAATTCTTATCTCCTTTAAGTTCCAGTGAAGTAGATCAAAGCTACAAATCTCTTCTCCTTGAAACTACATTGGAGTAAATCGAAGCTGCAAGTCTCATCTTCCTGAAGTTGCGGTAGGACTACTTGAAGAAGAGGAGCACCACAGAAGTCAAGATTCGAAGGCTGGGCAAGATTAACCATTTTAAAAGTCTTTGCTCTATTCTCGTTACACGACAACGAGCAAAGAGGGACAGCTGTAGCACGCCTATTCTGTCTAGGCCCAAATTAAGAAGTCTGAATCAAATAATTACGAAGGACCAATTAGCAAATATTGGCCCAATTACAAAAACATAACCCCAATTAAAAAGAACCCAAACTAAAGATAAAAACAAGCTCGAAATTCAGGCCCATTTACAATGGCACAATACCCGAATGAAATAAACCAGTCCCAATGGCCTAAAACCTAAACCTAGGTTCAGCCAAACAGAAACCCTAGCCCCAACCCTTAAGTGTGCTGTAATCTAGCCTCTGTACGGCCTCCACCTGCATGCCACGTCGCCTTCTTCGTACGCCACAGTTAGCCTTGTACCTGCAAATCAGATGAAAACAGAGGACAACAGTAGCAAATAGGCAATAGCCACGAAAAAACAAATAAAAATTTATATTGTTCTTTCACGGCTATAAAAGCCACAATAATCATTTTAATTTTTTTACGCATACATAGAAATAAAAAATAGAGACATTGAGAAGAATCAAAATATAAAAAACTTAAAAGGTGATTCATGTTTTTTTGGGGGTATTTTGAATTCTTTTTCCGAAAGCAAATACATAAAAAAGGGATCTTTACCCATTGTTTGGTTTCGGGATCGTCGACGTTGGCTTTTCTGGTCCAAAGACTGTCGAATCCCTAGGGATCTGGTTGAAGTCACGGCGGAGGAGGCCAAGAGTCAATAGTTTTTTTTTCTTTTTAAGAGTTTTAGGGTTTGTTTTTGAAATCTTTCTGTTTTAAACCTGATTCTATGTAAAAAAAAAAGGGTTCAGTTTAGGCTTCGGGTTTCTCTATGGTTACCATTGACTTTGGTTACAGTCGCCAATAACGGCGGACGGCCAATGGACCCTAATCGAATCCTAGGGCTGTGCCTATAGAGAGAAACAAGAATAGCTTTCTGTTTTTTTTTAAATGGCATAAAATGATCTATTTTTTTTCAAAATTTTGATTTTATAAGCTCTCTATACGGTTCCGTTTGGAACCCCGATTTCAGTGGCCAAAATTACACCATTTCGGCCTTCAACCCGCGTTTTGACCCCATCTAGTTAAGGGATCTGCGTGTTTATGGATTTTTCGGGTTATTTACGCAACGAGCCCTCTGTATTTTCTCTTATTTTCAATCAAACCCTATTCATTCTTTTTTCCTTTTTAATTCTACCCCATAACTTTTGCATTTGATTCATCTCTGTCCAAATTGAAACTGCGCATTTTGCGGGGATAGGGAATATTGCCCATTTGATCCCTCATTGTCATTCGCGCGTTACAATTCGGCCCTATACCTTATTTTTGTTTATGATTTTCCCCCAAAAAATTTGTTTAGCTTTCAATTTCATCCTTATTTTTACTTCATTTTATTTTCTTTTTAAAACACTTTTGATTTTTTTTCTTTTTTTCATTTTATATTTTTAGTATTTAAAGTTCTATTTTTAATGTCACTTTAATCGTGATTTAATCCTTTTATATCCTTGCACTTGTTTTTTTTCAATTTAGATTCCAAATTTCATTTTAAAGTCGACTAAATCCCTATTTATTAAGTTTGGACTTTTTGGATTGTTATATATTTTATTATACTTTATTTTACTTATTTGTTTACTTATTTATTATTTTATTTTATCCCATTGTGTTCTTTTATTATTGGTTCGTTTTTTATTTATAGGGTATTTTATGCTTTTATTGCTTTAGTTATCATTATCATTATAGTTAGTGTTGTTATTAGTATTAATATTTATATATTATTGTCATTATCATCTAATTTTATTATTATTATTCTAACGTGCATATTATGTCATATTATCATAATTTTCTTTCACACTATCATAATTCATTGTACGTGACAATTTTCTCATGTTTTAGTTGCATTTTATATTATAATCGAATAAATTAAGTGTACCTCTTTTGAATATTACACATTTTTACCTAAATTTGTAAAAAATTTAAAATATTGAAAATCAGCAATATTTTGCATTTAGGAAATTCGAGATATCGTACCCTAACTTATGGGGTCTCGATTTTCTCGTTAAACCTAAGTAGCTGAATATCCCTTTGAATTAAAAAACATGATTGTTGAATAAAAATAAAATCAATATTCCGCGTTAAGAAATTCGAGAAGGTCGTGCCCTAACTTACGGGGTCTCAGTTTTTCTCGTTGGATCTAAACAACTGAATATCCTTTTAAAATCAAAATACAATATAAAAAAACGATTAATAGACAAGCTTATTTTCGAGTGTTCAAATGTCGCATCCTAACTTACGGGATGCAACATTTAGTTATCTCGAGACGAGAGGGCCTTTAATGCTCGTTTCAATTTATCCAAGCATTTTTTAATCAACATTAATAAAAAGCGAGGATCGTATCTTAAATTCTTTTCGAGTTTTTAACTTTCGATGTTAAGACATTAATTAATCAATTATGTACCAATTTTGAGCATTACGAGAGTGCTAATCCTTCCCCGTACGTAACCGACTCCCGAACCCGTTTTCTCGATTTTCGTAGACTAAAATTGTTGTCTTAGTAAATCAAAACGCTTTATTAAAACGATTAATCACAAGGTGACCTGATCACACCTCATAAAAAAGAGTGGTGGCGAGTCCCGTTTTTTCGTTTTCATTTTCAAATAAAAGTCGGCCGTTTTTCGAAACAAAAAAATGATTTCGACACATATGATGATTTAATTTTAATTTTTATTACTTATTTAGAAATTTTTTTTATCATAGTCATCATTTTTATAGTAATTAATATTTTTAAAAAATATAAATTAAATAACCATTTAATTAATATTTTTCCTATCAACCATGATACTAGGAAATACAATGTAACTACACTCTATCAGTTAAATACGTCTAGAGAATTACAATTTTTTGTAATCACAGAAGTGTAATTACACTTTCATTTAATTACTTTATGTTATCCAAACAAACTCTATATATTTTTATAGATTATATATGTAACACCCCGTACCCGAGACCGTTGCCGGAATCGAACACGAGGTGTTAACGGACTTAATTCATTACTTAAACAGCTCATACAATTCATTTTAAAATTTTCCAGACAAGCTGGCTAACTGCATCACAGTCGCTTTAAAAATCATATCTCGAGTTCCAAAACTCGAAATCCAATTCCGTAAATTTTTCCTGAAACTAGACTCATACATATATCTACTAATTTTTTTCTATAATTTTTGGTTGGGCCAATTAGTACAGTTTATTAGTTAAAGTCTCCCCCATTTCAGGGTTCGACTACTCTGACCTCTGTGTATTACGAATCAGATATCTCCCTGTATAAAGCTTCAATGACTATGCTGTTTGTCTCTAATAAAACTAGACTCAACAATGAATCTGTACATATAAATCATGACTTTTAATTATCTTTTTAAAATTTATGGCGAATTTCCAAAGTCATAACAGGGGATCCAGAAATTGCTCTGGCCCTATTTCACAAAAATTTAAACATCTCATAAAATATAGCTCATATACCTGTTTTGTTCCTTCCATATGAAAATAGACTCATCAAGCTTTGATTCCATAACTTATTCATTATTTAATTCCATTTCTATTATTTTTAGTGATTTTTCAAATTCATGTCACTACTGCTGTCTGAATCTATTTTGTGATAAATTTTACCTATTTCATGGTTTTCATGCATTAGCTAGCAATTTGACATACATAGCACCAAATATGATCATGATTAGCCATTCCAATGGCTAATCATTACCAAGCATTTCCATACCTCTCAATAACCATATCATAAGACCATATATACAAAATGATTATAATGCTATACTCAAAATATATATGCCATTTTCGCATGGCTATACGAATATATATACATTACCAAAAGATACTTAATTAACAACAAAGGTCGGTCCTATACATGCCATTATCAAAGTTCAACTAAAAGAGTACCAAAAAAGGGGCTTAGATAGTGTGGATGACTTCAACTTTGACACTTCCGAGTCCGATAGCTGACGAACAAAATCTATAATACAGAGAATTTAAGCAACAGAGTAAGCGTTTCGATGCTTAGTAAGCTTATAAGTAAGGAAATCATTTGAAACAAAAACATAAAAGAAATAGCATTCATAAGGATAAATAATTGTCTATGCACAAGATCACATATTCATTTTAATTTACACTTCTATCAATATGTTTACACATTCGAAGTCAAACTTAACTAAATTTCATTTGAATCAATTTCATGTAACTCGAGTGAGCTATAGACTTCATATAACCCTAAGGAATGGCCGGGAGAGCATTATTCGATTACATAATCACAACTTATACTGTACCACATTTTTCCTCAGTATATACGATCCATACTTGGTCATATTAGGGATTATGAGCACATTAATCGGAATTATTACGACAGAATCGCGCCTTTCCAAACATAATTACTTTCGGAATTTGGCTCGGATGTAACAACCAGCACGAATGCCTTCGGGACTTAACCCGGTTATAATAACTAGCACAATTGCCTTCGGATCTTAGTCCGGATATAGTAACTAGCACAAATGCCTTCGGATCTTAGTCCGGATATCATCCGAATAATCATGCACATATATCAATATATCATAACACATCTGTATTTCATTTTCATTACTAGAACTCAAGCACAAGACACTTATCAACCATTCCCATTTTCGGCTCAATAGCCACATACAAAGAGCATGATTTCAATTTGCTTTATAACATGATCTCTATACACATTCGGCTACCAGTCATAAGTATAAACTAATTACCTCGATACATAATTCAAGTAGAATCATTATATCACCGTTTATTTGTTATGCTTATATGTCGTGATTTAATCAAATCATAAACTAAGTTCCATTACTCAAAGACTTACCTCGGATGTTGTCGAACGATTTCAACGGCTATTCGATCACTTTTTCCTTTCCCCTATCCAACTTTGATCCTCTAAGCTCTTGAGCTAAATCAAACAATTTACTTCCCAAATCAAACATAGTCATACGGCATCCATATACATTTTAGAACCAATTCACTTGAATTAATTGCCCACTTAAGTCTCTCATCATTTCATTTTCAAATTTGTATATTTGGTAAGTCACATTAAACAATTATACATATAGCTTTAATACATTTTATACTAGCCGAAATGTACCATCAAGATATACTTTACTCAAATAATTTACCTTGGCCGAACATGTACAATGTTTTGTAGCTTAATAATTATAATATACACCATGTATTTATAATATTTGTGCGGCCAATTATCCATGGTCATACACACACAATCAAAAATAAATACCAAAATTTTCATATCCTTTATGCCCTAAGCCGAATACACTTGTCATGTTCACCTACATTTTTCAACAATTTCTTCTTAATCAAACGCATATTTGGCTAGAACCATGGAAATTTTTAGCAATTTTTTTTTAATTTAACACCTAATCGATTATAACACATTTAAGCATTCTTTTCATTTTATTAACTCAAACCACATACATTACTCAAGTACAATATTTTCATATTCGGCATTAGCATCAAAAATAATAGCCAATTGATCTTCCCACTTTGAATCTATGCATCTATTTGATCATAGTTTGTTCAAGCACTCATACAACAAGATTCATCCAATTTAACAAGAAACAAAAACCTTATTTCTCCATAGCTACTATGGCCGAAAGTTCTAGGCATCTCAATACCGAAATTTCTAACATGGGTTACCTAAAGAACTTGTGATTAGTTCAAATTTATCTAACATTTCAAAAATTTACATGAATTTCATACCTCAATGAAGACCTAAATGACCGAATGGCTCCTTTCTCCCCAACTCTTCTTCTCTTTCGGTTTTTGGAAAGAAACAAGGTGAATACTTTGTTGTTTTCACCCACCTACTATTTTATTTCTTTATTTTATTACATTCATTCATGATAATATGGCATTTAACTAAATAAAGCTTATAAAAATTATCATATTTTATAATATAATAGTAACATGGCCGGCCACTAACTAGAAATGGGTAAATTAACATGCAAAACCATTCCTTTAAACACATGCATTATTAAACCATTAAAAATTAACCAATCACATTTCAAAAGTATCACATATAAGTCCTATTGAATAAATTCACATGCAAATGACCAAATCAAAGCTTGAAACTTTCACACTTGTATTTACTCACTTCATAAACATGAAATATAACTTATAATTATTTTTATAGCTCGGTTTTGTGGTCCCGAAACCACTTTCCGACTAGGGTCAAATTAGGGCTGTCACAATATATCCACTTTACATCTTTCTCAATCTCAAGATTGTATATACCATCAACTTCTCATCGTTTCAAATCCAATATAGAAGTGTGAAGTCCTTTTTATTTATAATTAACAATACATGTAAAATCACATGTTTGGAAATTCTTTTGAATAAGTTAGAATATCCTTCAATGTGCATTTGATTACTAAATTGAAATTAAATAAATAAGTTTTTTTAATAACAAAGCTTTTATTCATAAAGCTTTTATTCATTTGAACTATATAGTTAAGAATTATAGATAAATCTTCTAAAAAAATAATAGATAAAATTATATCAATATTTTTTGTAGAATAGAATTTTTATTGGTTTAAACTACACAATTGAGTATATTAATTATAAATAATATATTATTTTAAATCAATTATCATTTAATTAGTGTTTCAATTATATATAAATTAAAATTAAAATTTATCATTATAAATAACCTTCAACAAATAGAGATTATTAGCATTGGTAAGTTTCAAGTATCTCAAAATAAAATGGAGTATTAAAATAATAACTTTTCGAATAGAAAATTTCAAATCATTGTCCAATGAGAATTAACACCGGAAAGTGATAAAAGATCATTTTAATCATTGATGAGGTAAAGTTATAATATTCATTCATTCATCATCATACATTTATTTACTTTATAATACATATTATATTAAATTTGTTTTAAACTCACCCTTGTTCACTTTTCCCTTATAATTATTTAATATGAAATTTTCACTTTATAATTGTATGTTATTAATTTTAATTTTACTGTATACCATTATGCTAATTAGTATCGTAATTATAATTTCATACAAATATTCAATTTGTTATTATTATTTAAGTAATTGGTAACTCTAAAGTAATTAATTGCATTAAAAGTTCAATGTTGATTGAAGATGATTAGATCTATCCATGAGCGAAGTTGGACAAAAAATTGGCAAGTCTAGATGATGAAAGATTGTTGAAGAAGACCAAGATAGAAGATGGTGATGAAAATGATAGATTTAAGTAGAAATTTAATATTAAAAATTTAAATATACTTGTAATATTAATAATTAGGTTTAAATTAGATTTTATTTTACCCTTTAAGAAGTTGGATTTTTAATT
The DNA here is from genome assembly GCF_007990345.1 of Gossypium hirsutum. Lineage (NCBI taxonomy): Eukaryota > Viridiplantae > Streptophyta > Magnoliopsida > Malvales > Malvaceae > Gossypium > Gossypium hirsutum. The sequence goes on along the minus strand of NC_053431.1, from coordinate 36,506,254 downwards.
TATCTTTATCTATTCCTTTATTTTTTTAATAATACAATTAAATTATTTCATCTCAATATTTGTTTCACTTATGAAAATAAACTATTAAAAAATTAGAAATTATATTATGATTCATAAAGTTTAATTTGATTATATTTGATACAATTTAAATTTACTTTTTAATTAGTAACATTGTTATTTAATTTTAAATTAAAAATAACTATAAAATGCTAAAATAATTTTTTAAATAAAATTAAAAATGAAACATTAATTTTAAAAAGCTAATTCGATGACTTTAATATATTAATATCATAATTAATTATATTTATTAGTAGTATGAAAATACAAATTAAATCAAACTCAATTCTCAAAATACTTTTTTTTATAAGATATATAAATTTCGAAGATAGAGTCCGTTTACATTTATTCAAACACATAATAAGTTTTGAAGCAATATCTATTTCTAATTACACTTTCATTCTATTTTAAACTATTCAATAATCAATAATTAATATCTTATTATCTTTAATAATTTTTTATTTTATTTACATCAATTTTGTAAAGATGAAAATTATAGATCTATAGATACACACTTATTTAATTTTGTACGAAAATAACAAAAATATAAATGTGTATATTTACGTACAACACACGTGATATCAAAAACTAGTAATTACTAAAAAGGTAAATACCCTTTAATGTTTTTTAAATCAACAAATATATCTTTTCTAAATATGTAATTTATTATTTTGTTTAAATTTAGATTAATAAATATTTAAATATAAAGTTTACATCATATTAGTCCATAGTAAAATTAAAAATAAAATTTGAATATATAATTTTATTGATTTATTTCAATTTTAAATTAATTAATTTTTTTATTTAATCATGTGATATTTATTAAGTTATTTAAATTTAAATGAACTAAACATATAAAAATAAAATATTATTTTAATTAAATAAATTATTGTAACTGGCCGTTGAGTCTTAACTCGACTAGCATGGGCATTTTTATCAATACAGGAGGACATGAGTTTGCGTACGCAGAAGCACATTATCCTTTTATTTATGGCTTGGGGGAGGTTATAAGTAATTATAGGCATTGTGTTAAAAGGAGCAGATATGATCAGAATTTATAATGAGATTTTCAAAAAAAAAAAATCTTGTAACTTACAATTAAATTATGAAATTCTAAAGATTATTTTTTAATACAATTTGTTACAAGAAAATTTTTTATATATAACAATTTATGGATAAAATTATAGTAAATTAATAAATACATACTATATTAAATATATAATTTTAAAATTTTACATAAGCCAGTAAAATAAATAAATTTTTTTTACACTTTTAAGAATATAATAGCTTAATTCATAATTAAGCTTCCATAGCATGATTTAAAATCTAAAAAATAAAATTATTAATAAAAAAATGTTACGCATGACGGTAGTTTTATAATTGTAACTGTGAAACTTGCGTAAACTACTAATAGAAAATAAAATGAAATTCATATATATAAATGTTAAATAAAATGAAATTCATATTTATAAATGATTTAATAATTCTAAATAAAGAGATTAAAATTAACTAAAAAGATTGTTTGACATATTAATAATATTGCGTAATTTCATAGCTATCAATAAGTTAGTAGTCAAGATGACAGGAAGTAAAAAGGCATTTGAATCTTTGTTGAGAGGAAAATGTTTGCTATTCTAGCACGTTTGTGTCCACTTTGCGAGCATGTTTAGGTTTTTTCTTTTGGTTTTCTTATTTTTTTTCCCTTTCCCCTTCTGGCAGAGGCTATTGATCTAGTTGGTGGTGCGGATCTGAGTTTATTTGATCGACAATTATGGAGGATGAGTTGACAAATCTATCATTGGATGATGTTAAAGATGAGGTTTTACTAGTTAAGAGTGATCCTAGATCTCAAGTGGTGGAAATAATTTTAGTTTGGTAAGGTATTTTCTAACAGCTAGTATAGTCCATTTCATGACTATGAAGAGTACCATGGCAAATCCATGGCATCTAGTTAGAGGAGTTCAAATCTCGGATTTAGGCGGTAAAAGATTTATTTTTAAATTCTTCTATAAGATGGATTTGGATCGGGTTCTAAATGGGGCACTGTGGACATTTAACAATCATCTCCTAGTATTTCATCTATTGGGGATAGGAAAGATCTGAGAAAGGTTTCATTGCTTTTTGTTAATTTTTGGGTCCAAGTTCATGAGTTACCAACAGGTTTTTTCTCAGAGACTATTCTATGACAATTGGGGGACTTTTGGAGGGAAATTTTTGGAATATGATTCTAAAAGTCTAAGTCGAAGTCTATGTTATTTTCTCCGGATCACGGTTCAATTGGATGTTAGGAGACCTTTGAAGCGGAAGAAGAAAATCATGCTTGCATTAGAACATTGTACCTAAGTCATTTTTAAATATGAGAGATTAAAAATGTTTTGCTTTTACTGTAACGCCCCGTACCCGAGACCGTCGCCGGAGTCGAACACGAGGTGTTAACAGACTTAATTCATTACTTAAACAGCTCAAACAATTTATTTTTAAAATTTTCAGTCAAGCTAGCAATCTGCATCACGGTCGCTTAAAAATTCATATCTTGAGTTCCAAAACTCTAAATCCAATTATGTAAATTTTTCCTGAAACTAGACTCATATATATATTTACTAATTCTTTTTTAGAATTTTTGGTTGAGCAAATTAGTACAGTTTATTAGTTAAAGTCTCCCCTGTTTCAGGGTTCGACTGCTCTGACCTCTGTGTATTACGAATCAGATATCTCCCTGTACAGAGTTTCAATGACTATGCCGTTTGTTTCTAATAAAACTACGCTCAATAAGGAATCTGTACATATAAATCATGACTTCTAATTATATTTGAACAATTTATGGTGAATTTCCAAAGTCAGAACAGGGGATCTAGAAATGGCTCTGGTACTGTTTCACAAAAATTTAAACATCTCATAAAATATAACTCATATACCTGTTTTGTTCCATCCATATGAAAATAGACTCATAATTCTTCAATTCCATATTTATTCATCATTTAATTGTATCTCTACTATTTTTAATGATTTTTCAAACTCACATCACTGCTGCTGTCTGAATCTATTTTATGGTAAATTTTACCTATTTCATGGTTTCCATGAATTAGCTAGCAATTTAGCATACATAACACCAAATATGATCATGATTAGCCATTCCAATGGCTAATCATTACCAAGCATTTTCATACCACTCAATAACCATATCATAAGACCATATATACAAAATGATTATAATGCTATACATGCCATACTCAAAATATGCAAGCCATTATGCCAAGATGGTATACGGATAGTGTGAGCATGCCTCCGATCGTTCCCGATTTCCGAGCTGGCTTGTCAACACTACAAGGAATGAAAAGGAGGAAGTAAGCATAAATGCTTAGTAAGCTCACATGCAAATAGCAAGTAACACAACTATATAAGCAAACATAAAACATCATTTGCATAATCATCACCGAGACATTCATATCACATTTTCATTTATCATCTTACCATATTGTTGTTATATCGAGTTTTCAACCCGAGGGTTAAGTACATACCTGTTCAAAGTATTCATTTCACAAAACTTACCAATACGTCCCTTTCATCTCGAGTATTCCTCCATTTCAGTAGAATTTTACCCGTTGAACACATCGGAATATAATTCGGATACATGGAAAGTTTGCACATAAGTGCCACATATGTAGCCAAGCTACCATGTAACCCGCCCATAAGTGAACTCGGACTCAACTCAACGAGCTCGGATGCCTAGTTACATCTCTCGAACTCGAACTCGGACTCAACTCAACGAGTTCGGACATTCGTATCCATAAGTGAACTCGGACTCAACTCAACGAGTTCGGATGCCCAAATATCCTAGTGACATGTCACTTGTATCCTAATCTATTCCTAAGGTTCAAACGGGATTTTCCTCGAACACATCTCCATGCCATCTTCCGTAAAATACCGAAACCAATACTCGGTAGCACTTTATATTTAACAAATAATTCACATAATTTGCATTTTATTCGAAAATAACCACAAAGCATATATTTCATGATAAAAATCAGCATATCATATAATTAACATCAATAACTTAAAAATAACAATTATACTACATTATTTACACATGAACTTACCTCGTATGCGAAAATGGCTACTTCTACCATTTCGTCCACAACTTGGTATTTTCCCCATTTTAGCCCGAATTTTAGTTTTCCTTGCTCAATCATTTAAAATATAGTCTAATTAGGACTCACATTATTCAAATTGACCCAAACTCATATTTTGGAAAAATTACAGTTTTGCCCCTAAACTTTCACATATTTACACTTTTGCTTCAAAGCTCGTAAATTAAACTTCAGCCTATTTTCTTATGTTTTATGACATGCTGATCATTTTTCCCTTCTATGGCAACATCAAATTCTCACTCTAACATGTACTTATGACTATTAGGTATTTTTACCGATTAAGCCCTTTTGCTCGTTTTCGCTTAAAACCGAGTAGTACAAGTTTTCTAACATAATTTAAAACCTCATATTCTATCATAAAACACCAAAATACACAAATTTCACCTATGGTTATTTTTCCAAATATGAACCCTAGGTTGAATTATTGCTAGCATAAGCTTAATCGAGCTACCGGGACTCCAAAAACGTAAAAATCATTAAAAACGAGGCTAGAACGGACTTACAATCGAGCTTGGAAGCTTGAAAAACCCTAGCCATGGTTTCTCCTTGCTATATTCGTCCATGGGGTTGAAGATGAGCAAAATTGGCTTTTAATTTTGTATTTTAATTCATTTTACCCCTAAATGACCAAAATGCCCTTACTACTAAACTTTCCAAAAATTCCATCCATGTCCAATTTTTGCCCATAGACTTAGAAATTGGTAAAATTGCTATTTAAGACCTCCTAATTAATATTTCAAAACAATTTCATACTAGAAACTTCTAAAATGCAAGTTTTGCAAATTATTCGATTTAGTCCCTAATTTCAATTTAAGCACTTTATGCATAAAATTTCTTCACGAAATTTTCACACAATCATGCAATCATATCATAGACCTCAAAATAATCATAAAATCATTATTTCTATCTCAGATTTTTTGGTCACGAAACCACTATTCCGACTAGGCCCAAAATCAGGATATTACAACTCTCCCCCCTTTTAGGGATTTTCGTCCCCGAAAATCTTACCAGAAAAGTGGTCTTCACTTTTAATCTCATATTCGTTGCCGAAGAACTTTCACTTAGGCTGTACCTCCAATACATCTCTTTAATTTCTCATATGATCTGAAAGCCCATGATATCATGACATAAAACCCGGATCTTAACTTGATTAATGGAGACCGGAATTCCAAGAAATCCAACAATCAAAGAGACCTGAAATTCCATGAATCTGATAAGTAGGAATTCATTCAATATAGATATGATTTATAGATCTCGCCAAACATTTAACAATAGGATACATCACATTTTCCTCTTTCCGCTATGGAAATAATTCTGATATGGCCTCAAGAATAATCCTTCTCATTTCCATCCCAATATCAACACTGACAAGGATAATTTTGATAGATCCCAATGCTCCGCTTTAACCCCTTTAACAACTCTGATTTTATGTAACATCGAATGCTCTAAACTATCACATTACCTCACTGTCTTGAAACACATCACAATTCATACAATAGTACATTACTGAAAGTCAGGAAGTCTTTACTCAATGTAGACTAGTCTAGTTCAGACGCTTCGGTTACCAATATTCTCATCTATCCAAACTTTGTCAACATGTAATAAACTTTTCAGCTTTCACAAGATGAAAACCTTATCATTCGTAGTGACTTTAACTAATATCCAACTCTTTCTAATAAATATACACTTCTCGTTCAGACTATTTACTCTTTTATCAGTACAAAAATGAAATTATATTATCAGACTTGAGAAAAATAATCCTGACATAATTATCACATGAAATTTTTCAAATAAATAATTCACCATACCGACTGAAACTCACGCTTTTATAACCTATGCCTTTACTGATGTCAAATCCTTACACAGAAATTAGAAAAAATCTCAATACTAAAATCACCACATTACCAAGATCAAATTAGAAGTATAGTCATATTTGACATGATTATCACGAGCTAAGGAACGTACTTCGAACATGAGTCATAATTGACAAATTATGAAACAAAGATACTAAGAAAACCGAATAAAGAAATCCAAGATAGAGAAACCCAGAATAAAGAAATCCAGAATAAAGAGATCCAGGATAAAGAAACCCAAGATACGATATTATGCCAGAAAATCGAAAACCAAACTCATAGAGAAAATACAGAATACCCTGATGAAATAAAGCAATATAAATTATAAACCAGTCAGACTACCAATGCTTTCATCCAACACCAGAATTAGAAGACATTCCCATATAACAAGAATTTCTTCAGAAGATCAATAGCCATAGAAATATTTCTGAGAACGGGTAAACACATAGAACATCTCAAAAGAGACTGCTAAATCTGTCCAGTCATAACTGTCACACTCAGATAGTTCACATTTCAAATATCATTTCCCCAACTAGTTCTGCCATCACAAATTTCATATTAAACCATTCACTAAAGAAGGCCAGTTCTGAATAAATTTTGATTTACACTTTTCTCGACCTTGCACCTGAGTAATTCGATTTACCAAAGAGAATTCCTTCTCTAACTGGGACAGTGCATAATTCCAATAATCTTTATATCAATCCGATACTTTACTGACTCTGACTTTACTTATCAGCTCATTTTCAATCTCTGATCATACTTATAATTATTCTATCACTGAACTCTTTGGGTTCTCAACCGGAAACTTATTCAATACAAATCTCATGAAATTCCATTATAAGTACCATTTCGGTAAGGGGGAGGGGTTGTAGGACCTCTGACTCGACTTTCTTATACATACACATATGTCACAACTTCCATCATCATAGCAACATCATCAAAATCATGTCATTCATTCAGGCAATGCAACATTCATGTTGGCTTACACAAATTTTTCTATTGTCCCATTTAGACAATATACTTATGCATACATTCTATGTTTTCTAGATAGCTTTACTTATCCATTCATTTAATTAAATTAATTTATGCTCATGACATCATATAAGGCCAAACAAACATAGACATTTGCATCACAATCACAACATTCATTTCGTGCATCATAATGTACATATCATTACAATCATATAATTCAATCCAACAATTTAATTAACATAGATAAGTTTATTTCATTATAATCCTTTATCTCATAAAAATTATATATCATTAGCATTCATCAACATTAGACGTCCAAATCAAGACAAGGACATTTTCATTCGTATCATAATATTATGACTTTTATTCATACCTCTACTACTTTCTATTTATTTCGTTCATCTTATCAAGTAAGCCACATACATTACATCATATGAGCATTAAGCAAATATGAATATTTATCACATATGTATCATAAACTTTTATTCATACTTTTCTGAACCAAGACTTATCATAATCATAATTTTACTCAAATACCTTCACATAACATTGAACATGGTCAGCGCAGCTTGGTTGGAGAGTACCCTATCTAAATAAGACGGTACTCATACGCGTCAGAAGACATCACACTATCACAGATCAGTGGCATGTATAGCTAAACTTTTACACATGCTAGGTTAGTCCGAGAACCGACTAAACCTGCTCTGATTCCACCAAATGTAACGCCCCGTACCCGAGACCGTCGCCGGAGTCGAACACGAGGTGTTAACAGACTTAATTCATTACTTAAACAGCTCAAACAATTTATTTTTAAAATTTTCAGTCAAGCTAGAAATATGTATCACAGTCTCTTAAAAATTCATATCTTGAGTTCCACAACTCTAAATCCAATTCCGTAAATTTTCTCTAAAACTAGACTCATATATATATTTACTAATTCTTTTTTAGAATTTTTGGTCAAGCAAATTAGTACAGTTTATTAGTTAAAGTCTCCCCTGTTTCAGGGTTCGATTGCTCTGACCTCTGTGTATTACGAATCAGATATCTCCCTGTACAGAGTTTCAATGACTATGCCATTTGTTTCTAATAAACCTAGGCTCAATAAGGAATCTGTACATATAAATCATGACTTCTAATTATCTTTGAACAATTTATGGTGAATTTCCAAAGTCAGAACAAGGGATCCAGAAATCGCTCTGGCCCTGTTTCACAAAAATTTAAACATCTCATAAAATATAACTCATATACCTGTTTTGTTCCATCCATATGAAAATAGACTCATAATTCTTCAATTCCATATTTATTCATTATCTAATTGTATCTCTACTATTTTTAATGATTTTTCAAACTCACGTCACTGCTGCTGTCTAAATCTATTTTATGGTAAATTTTACCTATTTCATGGTTTCCATGAATTAGCTAGCAATTTAGCATACATAACACCAAATATGATCATGATTAGCCATTCTAATGGCTAATCATTACCAAGCATTTCCATACCACTCAATAACCATATCATAAGACCATATATACAAAATGGTTATAATGCTATACATGCCATACTCAAAATATGCAAGCCATTATGCCAAGATGGTATACGGATAGTGTGAGCGTGCCTTCGACCGTTTCCGATTTCCGAGCTAGCTTGTCAACACTACAAGGAATGAAAAGGAGGGAGTAAGCATAAATGCTTAGTAAGCTCACATGCAAATAGCAAGTAACACAACTATATAAGCAAACATAAAACATCATTTGCATAATCATCACCGAGACATCCATATCACATTTTCATTTATCATCTTACCATATTGTTGTTATATCGAGTTTTCAACCCGAGGGTTAAGTACATACCTGTTCAAAGTATTCATTTCACAAAACTTACCAATACGTCCCTTTCATCTCGAGTATTCCTCCATTTCAGTAGAATTTTACCCGTTGAACACATCAGAATATAATTCGGATACATGGAAAGTTTGCACATAAGTGCCACATATGTAGCCAAGCTACCATGTAACCCGCCCATAAGTGAACTCGGACTCAACTCAACGAGCTCGGATGCCTAGTTACATCTCTCGAACTCGAACTCGGACTCAACTCAACGAGTTCGGACATTCGTATCCATAAGTGAACTCGGACTCAACTCAACGAGTTCGGATGCCCAAATATCCTAGTGACATGTCACTTGTATCCTAATCTATTCCTAAGGTTCAAACGGGATTTTCCTCGAACACATCTCCATGCCATCTTCCGTAAAATACCGAAACCAATACTCGGTAGCACTTTATATTTAACAAATAATTCACATAATTTGCATTTTATTCGAAAATAACCACAAAGCATATATTTCATGATAAAAATCAGCATATCATATAATTAACATCAATAACTTAAAAATAACAATTATACTACATTATTTACACATGAACTTACCTCGTATGCGAAATGGCTACTTCTACCATTTCGTCCACAACTTGGTATTTTCCCCATTTTAGCCCGAATTTTAGTTTTCCTTGCTCTATCATTTAAAATATAGTCTAATTAGGACTCACATTATTCAAATTGACCCAAACTCATATTTTGGAAAAATTACAGTTTTGCCCCTAAACTTTCACATATTTACACTTTTGCTTCAAAGCTCGTAAATTAAACTTCAGCCTATTTTCTTATGTTTTATGACATGCTGATCATTTTTTCCTTCTATGGCAACATCAAATTCTCACTCTAACATGTACTTATGACTATTAGGTATTTTTACCGATTAAGCCCTTTTGCTCGTTTTCGCTTAAAACCGAGTAGTACAAGTTTTCTAACATAATTTAAAACCTCATATTCTATCATAAAACACCAAAATACACAAATTTCACCTATGGGTATTTTTCCAAATATGAACCCTAGGTTGAATTATTGCTAGCATAAGCTTAATCGAGCTACCGGGACTCCAAAAACATAAAAATCATTAAAAACGAGGCTAGAACGGACTTACAATCGATCTTGGAAGCTTTAAAAACCCTAGCCATGGTTTCTCCTTGCTATATTCGGCCATGGGGTTGAAGATGAGCAAAATTGGCTTTTAATTTTGTATTTTAATTCATTTTACCCCTAAATGACCAAAATGCCCTTACTACTAAACTTTCCAAAAATTCCATCCATGTCCATTTTTTGTCCATAGACTTAGAAATTGGTAAAATTTCTATTTAAGACCTCCTAATTAATATTTCAAAACAATTTCATACTAGAAACTTCTAGAATGCAAGTTTTGCAAATTATTCGATTTAGTCCCTAATTTCAATTTAAGCACTTTATGCATAAAATTTCTTCACGAAAATTTCACACAATCATGCAATCATATCATAGACCTCAGAATAATCATAAAATCATTATTTCTATCTCGAATTTTGTGGTCACGAAACTACTATTCCAACTAGGCCCAAAATCAGGATATTACATTTACTATGGTCATTTTGGGCATAATGATTCTTTCTATCAAATTAAGATGGCAAAAGAAGTGGAGTCGATTGAGTTGGGATGGGATTTATCCTTGCGTGCGCAATTTAGAAGAGTTGTTTCTATGCATAATGTGTGGGTCGTAGAAGATAACGACGAGGGAGGGTTCAAAGGTAGTAGTTGATAGCTGAATCTAGGGAGTGGCACTAAGGAAGTGGTTTGGCAGGATTTGAGGTGCGATTGGATCCTATGCTAAGTCTTAATTTGGAAGGAGGTAACTATATTCCAAGACAGGTGGGAGGTTTTGTGGATATGGGTCATGATGTGGAGGAGTCCCTGAATGCAAGTGGCAATGGGAAGAAGAGGCCTCGGAAGGAGGTTAGATCTAATAATTTTACTAGGGTGGAAGATGCAATAGTGGTTAGGGAGGAAAGACTAGTGGAAGAAGCCTATTTTATATCGGCGGCTACCAAGAGGCAAGCCAATCGAGCACAATGAAAATCTTATGTTGAAATGTCTGTGGTTTAGGGAATCCACAGGCAGTTAGAAGAGTTCAGCATTTGCTGAAGATGTATAATCCCCAGTTAGTCTTTTTTATGAAGACTAAATTGAATACTAAAAGAATGGAGAATGTTTGAAGGCGATGTGGTTTTTTGAATGGATTTGACGTTACTGCTGATGGATCGAGAGGTGGTTACTGTTTAGCTTGGAAAGGTAATAGTATTATCACTCTGAGAAGTTATTCAGTTCACCATATTGATGCTGACGTTCAAGAATCTGATAGTACCTTACAATGGCGTTTTACTGGGTTTTATGGGGCTTTTTATGCTTGAGGAAGGGAGGATACTTGGAGATTTTTAAAATCGTTTAGGAATTCACAGGACCCCCTGTAGATGGTTTGTGGGGATTTTAATGAAATCATGTATTCTTTTGAGAAGATGGGGGGAAACCTCGGGATGAGCAGAGGATGGAAATATTTTGAAGGGTGTTAGAAGACCGTCACTTAATTGATGTGGGATATTTGGGGACATGGTACACATAGGAGAGTGGGAATCTTCTAAAAAAAATATAAAGGAGAGGTTGAATAGGAGTATGGTAAATAAAAGAATGATGAATTTGTTCCCAAATTTGATGGTGCGACATTTACCTTATTTGTACTCAGATTACTACCCTATCCTTTTTCAAATAGATCGATAAGGTTTTCATCAGATACCCAAACAATTTTGATTTAAGGCTTGGTAGGTAATGGATGAGTCCTTTGAGGGAGAGGTTAGGAAATTATGGGATAGTAGTGAAGGTGACCTATTTTTCAAGTTAGAGCAGCTTAAGGAGGGTTTGAACAAATAGGCTAAAACGACTAGGGGGAAAGGGAGGATCTTCGTAGAGAGTTGACTAATAAGTTGGGAGATTTGTTGGAAAATGAGAGGGATGACGTCACCCTTGAGGAGCTGGTCGATACGAAAATTAAATTAATCATGGAGATTGACAAAGATAAGATATTCTGGGAACAGCGAGCACCAGTGAACTAGTTGCACTTGGGTGATAAGAACATAACTTTCTTTCATAAGTATGCCTCGTAGAGGAGAAAGACCAATAGAATAAGGGCCTTACAGTATGAGGATGTGAGGTTGATGATGGAGGAGTTTGAGATGGAGAGAATTGTGAGAAACTACTTTCAAAAACTATTCACTACTACTGGTAGCGTCATCTCTAACCATATTTTGAGCGGGTGAGGAAGTGTATTTCAGATGAAGACAATTTGTTGTTGACAGAAAAGTATACTAAGGATGAAATTTTGGTGGCCTTGAAGGGAACGGTAACTACAAAAGCTTCTAGTACTGATGGTTTTTCGGCATTGTTTTTTCAACGGTGTTGGCATATTGTGGGTAGAGAGATTTTTGATTTTTGCTTGAAGGTCCTAAATGAAGGTAAGGAGCTTTACTCCTTAAACATCACTAATATTGTGTTAATCCCAAAAATTTCTCATCATATGAATCTAAAGAATGTTAGGCTTATAAGCTTGTGTATTGTGATTTATAAGCTGATTACTAAGGTGATTGCTAATCGATTTCAATGTATGCTAGAAATTTGCATCGATAGTGCCCAAAATGCTTTTGTGCTAGGGAGGTTGATTTTTGATAATATACTGGTAGCATATGAGATTTTTCACTCTTTTAGACATGAACAATTGGGTAAAAAGGGGTCTATGGCACTAAAGTTAGACATGAACAAAGCGCACGATCAGGTTGAATTGGGATTCCTTCATGTAATGATAGAGTGTATGGGTTTTTCTATGTCATGGATTGATTTGATTATACAATGTGTCACATCGGACTCATATTCGGTGATAGTTAATGGCAAGGTTGGGGGAATTTTCAAGCCAAGCAAGGGGCTTCTTTGAGTCCATTTCTTTTCTTGATATGTAGTGAAGGTTTGTTGGTTCTAATGAATATGGAATTGAACGATGGTAGGCTAAAAGGTGTCAAAGTGAGTAGAGCAGGGCTACAGATTACTCATTTATTATTTGTTGATGATTGCATGTTGTTTAGGGAGGCTAATGACAGGGGGTTTGCATTTTAAAATATGTTTTAAAGGAATATGAGCTCTGGGCAGTACATATATTATGAAAAGTCAACAGTGTTTTTTAGTTCTAATGTAGCTAAAGAGGATAGGCTATCATTTTCAGGAACTTTGGGTGTAAGATAATGACCCAGATTGTTACTTGGGGCTCCCAAATATGGTGGGAAGGCATAAGAAAATGGCGTTCGGGTATTAAAAGATAGGATAAAGCAGAAAATTGATAGTTGGAGCATGAGATTTTTATCTTAAGGAGGCAAGGAAGTCTTCATAAAAGTTGTCCTCTAAGCTATTCCTACGTATTCCATGATGTGTTTTATGTTACCTAAATTGCTGTGTGTAGAGTTGGAAAGTTTAATGCCTAGATTTTGGTGGCAAAAAGGTCATCAGGTAAAAGGGGTATACATTGGTGCGAATGGAGTAGGCTATGTAAGTTGAAAGAGGTGGGAGGTTTGGGTTTTTGAAGCCTAGTTAAATTTAACTTAGCATTATTAGCGAAGCAAGGTTGGCGTTTTTTAAATTATTCGAATTCATTATTATCGAGAGTTCTAAAAGCTCTATACTATCCGCGGTGTGATTTTTTAGAAGCTAAGTTAGGGAATCTACCTTTGTATACCTAGCAGAGTATTTGGGCTGCTAGGGGGCTCCTTGAGAAAAGTTTTTGCTAGAGGGTTGGTAAGGGTGATAAAATTAGTATTAAGGAGGATGCTTGGATTCCATGTGTTGCAAATTACAAGATCAGTGGAACGATTAGTGGAAATGGTATTTCTAAAGTATCCGACTTAATTGAGAGCTCGAATAGAACTTGGAGAGTTAGGTTGATTCAGAATACCCTTTCTATAGAGGACATAGATAGAATTTTGCTTCTTTAGCCATAATGGAGCACAACAATCTACTGGTGTGGAAAGGAGAATCTTTGGGCAAATTTATAGTTAGAAGTGCATACAAATTATTGTTTAACATCCCTACTATTTCTAGTGCTAATGAGATACAGGATTAAATGAAACCTTTTTACAAAAAATTATGGAGCCTTAATCTCACAACAAAGCAAAAAAATACAACTTGGAAAGTCTCTTGAGACTTTCTGCCTACCCTAACCAATCTACAGTATAGACAACTCAGATCAAGTACAGTATGCCCAATGTGTGGTTTGGGAGTGGAAACCTCTGTGCATGTATTTTAAGAATGTCATGTTTCAATAGAATTGTGGACATATTTAAACCTAGCATGGGTGATATCTAAACCCAATCTGGGAAACTAGGAGTGGCTCACCTGGGTGTTTGAAGATGGTTCAAACAAACAATGTCAATTATTCTGCTATGCACTTTGGGTTATCTAGAGTGAAAGAAACAAAAAAAATCATGAGAATAGAACAATTCTGGAAAGGAAATTGCAGACAAAATAATGAGTTTTGTGCTGGAGAATGAAGTCCTTAGTAACAGAAGCCTTACCAAACACTTTTCCTCTTCGAAATGGAGACCCCAAGAGAATCATGTCGTTCGCATTAATTTTTATGCGGCTTTTAGCCAACAACTTTTCAAATATACTTCAGGGTTGGTGGCTAAGAATAAAAGGGGGAGGTGATTGTCTCCAAATCGGTTCTAACAAATCGAATAGCCTCTTCATTTGCTGCGAAAGCTTTTGCATGCTCCCAAGTAGTGAGGTCGGGGATGGGGATAGGTGTGGATGCAGTCGAAATCCAAGGGGATGCATTGACAGTTATCAAAAAGTGTTAGTCCAATATTGAAGATAAGTCAAAAATAGAAGCTTATATTAAATGATATTCACCAAAATAAGAATCATTTCCACAAGATCTATTTTGGACACATATCAAGACGCGCAAACCAAACGGCACATATAATCGCCACAGAAAGTCTTAAGAGAGGTGAGCAGGTTTACCTGGAACAGGCAGTGTTGCCTTATGTCGTGCCTTTGCTGGGGTCAGGATGGGAACCAGACTAAAGAGACAGAGTGATTTTTTCACAAACGGAGAATATGTTCAATGGCTTTTTTTTTCCCTTTTTTGTTTTGCTATTAACAACATCAGAAGTTTTTGGAGGATTGCAACTGACAACAAAAAATACATTTTGGGAAGCGGGGGTAGCAGTCTATTAATTCGACTGGATAGGGGGATGTTTTAGTTTCCTTTCTTTTTCTTTTACTTTCTGCTGTTTCATTTTTGCCTAATGGGCCTCACTGTTGGGTTTACCTTTTTAAGATTGCTTTTGTTTTCGATGAGCTCTCTTATTTGGGCTTAATTTGTTTTTGACAAAATCCAGTCTTATTATTAAAAAAATAATAGTAAATTATAATTGATAACAAAAAGATAAAAGCCCACCTATCATCACTTAACTCTTAATGAAATTTAATAATCAATTAAATACCAAAGTTAAAGATATAGAAAATTTTGACAACTCAATCCTTAGTTATAATGATTGAATGATACGATAATATAATAACATTTATTTGATGTTACAGGTATTGTCACAATATTTAACATGTCACATTACAATATTTATGTAACATTATGATTTTTTAAATGATTTTAAAAAAAATTATACTTTTAGCCATTTAAATTTATGAAAATTTTATTTAGGTTATTTAATTTTGAAATGTTTACAGTTTAATTACTAACATTTGAAAAATGATTAATATTTTTTTTTGCATTACAAAATTTTCATGTGTTGGTCATAAGTTTTTAATTTACTATTGTAATCTGTAAATAAGTACTTAAATTTATTTGGATAAAATAGATATAAATTTTTAATTTAATATAATTTAAAATTCTTATTGATAATAATATTATGCTTTAGTCTAAATCAATGACATGAATTTTAAAAAAACAAATCAAATTGTGAGGCTAAGTTAGAAATTCATATTAAGATTTTCTTTAAAAAAAATAAATATCAACATTTTTTAAGGGGTTAATGATTGAGACTAAGATAACATTAATAATGGTAAAAAGACTAAAATATATCAAATGAAAATAGAGAGAAAAAAACTATAAATTAAATATAATACAAGTTCTAAAACAAAAAAAATTGTCTTTCTTTCATGTTTCTTTTTCCATACTAATGTTCTAATCAATTCTCTTTGTTTTCTTTCTCTATTAAAAAACCCATAGAAATAGATATAACATATCATAAGCCACAACACAAAAGTCATAATGTGACAATGACTGCAGCCAACTAGTAATCTAGTGCATCGAAGAAACTAACCTTTGGGTTAAGGTAATAACATGTTATTAATTCACTCTCAAATATTCACGATTAATATCTTGTAAAAGATTAATCTATTGCATCATCAAAATTACATATCTTCAGTTACATATATAATATGCTACTGAATCATTTTCAAATTATCATAACTACCCTCGGGTCAAAGTAATTGCATGCTATTGATCCACTCTCGAGAGTTTGATTATGATTATGCTTTTGTATATCACCAATTTCATAATATGATCATAGAAATAATAAATCAACCAAAGACTAAGTTATATACTTACTATCATTCACATATAAAACTTATTTAATCAATCAACCCCAATGTTATTATGAATGAATCATTTTGTTGACTATCAACTCAATTAACATAAAATTTTAATGGTTAATTAAACTTTTAATTTTTATAAAATTACAAAAATTTGTCTTAATCTAACTCTTGATACCACATGTTAAAAAAAAACTTAAATACACATAAATAACAGTGTAAATGTATATTTCTTCCTCCTCCTAACAAAACTTTAGTTTTTAATCATAATGTCAACATTAGAAAGAAATAACTTCAATAATGTACTGACTAATGTTGAATGCACTTAATAAATGACTGGAATTAATGTACTTAATTATTAGTTTTTATGTGATTATGACGAATATACATAAGAGACTTGCATAAAAAAATTAAAATTTAAATATATCACACTCATTAACATAAAAGACTTTATTTAGTAGAGTGATGGTTTTGCTTAGCAAAGTGAAAAGGAAATTGGAATGAAAAAAAATTGAAGTAAAAAAATTAGAGAAATGAAAAATATAATTTTTTTTATAGATGTATTGGATAGGGGAGATAGAAATACTAAAAAAAAATTATTTTTCTTTTCATCCATTACTTGGTAAAAATAAAAAATAAAATAAAATAAAATAAATTTAAAAAATAATTAATTTTGTACTAACATATCTTTTATTTTTTCTCATCTTATCACTCCAATGTGGAATGATTAATTTTTATGGTTGAAATGAAAAATGATCTTTACAAAATACATTCAAAATTTATTTTCTTTTCCATTTCTTTTTTCTCCCATTTCCGCCCAACACATAACGCGAGAAAATAAGGAAAAGGCTCTTGTGAAGTGTGACGATTTCTACATTATAATAGATGCACTTGATCAAAATTTCTCTGCCATAAGCAGAAATATCTAATGATAAGTTGAAAATAATGCAGTAGAATGAAATGTCTGAATGAGCAATATAATCTCAAGCCTAACATGTATTTAAATGTATGGGAGGATAAAGCTACAAAAAGAGAAAGTATATTCTTTAATACAAGCATCTGAAGCTGTAAATATGTGGAAGAAGGCTCACTCATAAAATTTCCTCCTCTAATGGAACCTCGTACCCGAAAACCCTAGAGTAATCATCCAATTCATCAAATGTAAACTTTGGCATTCTCCAGCTTTTTTGAACATCAGAGTCGTGGCCAGTCATTAGAAGCTTCAGGACCTGAAAATGGAAACATTTAATAACACATAAAAATGCATTGTTTCAATGTAAAAGGACTTGGATCCTACAAAAGAAGTAATTTTAGTACCTCACTCATTGAAGGACGCCATACTGCTGATTGCCTCACGCAATAGCAAGCTGTTAGCACTGTTCTATGCATTTCATCTTCGTCATATTTCCCTTTGAGTTTCGGGTCAGCTAGTTCAGTGATGTTCCCAGATTCCATAAGAGGCTTTGCCTATAAAACAAAAAATCATTTCGGGGAAATATGGGTTACAGAAATGTAATGCCTTCACCCAAGTTGAGTGAAGTTTGCATGGTGTATACCCATAAAAGGAGGCTTTGCTTTGATGAATCCACAGGCCGGCGACCGGTAATGATCTCGAGGAGAAGAACCCCAAATGCGAAAACATCTATTTTCTCATCCACAATTCCATGCATGAAATACTCTGGTGCTAGGTACCCAAATGTCCCCTCTATTGGGATCACAGCATGGTGAGTCCATTTATTAGGAAGCCATTTTGCCAGACCAAAATCACTGATCTAAAAAGAGATAAATCATAGTTACATGCAGGACAAATATAACTCAGTTCTTTAAATTAACACTTATAGAAGTTGGTGGTTGATTCACCTGCGGTTCATAATCCAACCCAAGAAGAACATTAGAGGCTTTTATGTCGCGGTGTATTATACGGTGTTTACAGCATTTATGCAGGTAATGAAGACCTCTAGCAACTCCAAGGGCAATCTTGTATCTCATAGGCCAATCTAGTGACGCACTTGTTTTACCTGAGGATTCTCCCAATTGAATTAGCTATCATTTTTCTTCTTCTTCTTCTATTTATTTATTTATTTATTTTAAGTTTAATTGTTCAAAACTTGGAACAAGAAGTTGCTGTTGTTACCATGCAAAGCAGATGCCAGAGTTCCCTTCTCAGAGAAGTTGAAAATCAAATACAGTCCATTTTCAATGCAGCAGCCAACTAAGGTTGCAGTATTGGGGTGGCAAACATGTCCAATTATGCCCAATTCTGTAAGGAATTCTTTCTCCTTGGTTTCATCCTTGTTGTCATTGGCCAACCTCTTCACTGCTATGGCTGTTCCATCAGGAAGATCACCTCGGTACACTTCTGAATACCCGCCTCGACCAACTATATTATCTGATACCGCAAAACAACATTCAGAGCAGTAATTAAGAATCTTGAGCTTAAACATCTCAAGCTTACCTGAATGGAAGTTATTTGTAGCATTTGAGATCTCCTCATAGCTAAAGCACTTTATCAAATGATTCTCCTTTCCTTTGCTGGATAAACTAGCCTTTCTTTTCCCAAGTAGACAACTAAACAATGATGAGATTAATTTGTAAGGTGACATATGTTTCTTTATGCAGGTTTGGCCTTTAAACTTTGACACCTTAGGAGAGGATGACCCTGCCACTTTTGTGCCCCTAGCGCTACAGCTGTCATCTTCAAGTGCTTCTAAAACAGTCATTGGTGAAAGCTTTTGCACCTTTCTTTGAGGGGGAATAGAATCTGAGCTTTGCTGCCTAGATTTCCTTATCGCAACCACTGAACAGCCTTCAGGGGCATGCTTCAAACAGTATCTTTTTATCTTGTTTGATGTCCTGGGACAAAATAAATAAACAAAACAAAACAAAAAGGAAAATCAAACATCCCTGAACAAAAGATTGCTGGATTTCTCACTTCTTTGAACGGTTTTTGGAGCCACGAAGAAGAAGAAAGTCAGCTGAGATGGATTTTGCTTCCTCAATTAGACCTTTTCTAACACTGGAGCTAAATCCTACTCTTGCCTCCAAGTTTACCTGAACAAATATTGTTCTTTAAATATGTTTCATGCAGGTTAACCAAATCTGCAGAAATCTAAAATTTGGTCACCTGCTTAGACTGACAGGTCTTAGAAAATTCTCCAAGCACAGATATAACATGAGCTTTTGCCTGGCGAAACTTTTCTTGGTCTTTAGTTATCAGTCTGCGCTTCTTGGTCTCCTTACCAACTGCATTTCAAAATATGCAACGTATTTTTAATGTTGTAACGTGAACAAGTTGATTCAATTTCAATTCAAATATGGCAATGAATTTGATGCAAGGATTAGGAAATGTACTAACCTAGAACATGTAGGGCAACGACTTCGTCATTTGGATGGGTTAGAACTCTGATTGCCCATGACAATACCTCCTTGCTTTCATCTGGATCCAATGAGATGCCAACAAGTATTTTAGCAGGAGCTGAGGTCGCCATTTTTCGCTAGTTAATTGGCCGATAGGTTTGAATGTAACTGAATATATGCAGGGAAATTATACATACACTTACATATAGATAAGGTGACTTATTTATTTATGATTTAAGATTCTTGTTGACAATAAAGGCTTGGATGAACTCTGCTTAAGAATTAGTGTAGAAGCAGTGGCATGATTACGGTCAGTTAGAGAGTGTGGCCACATTGGTTCTCATTGTATTATTCTTGTTAAAGAAGCATAAAAAGTTTTTTAGAATGGCAAGACAATTGTGATCAATCCCTTTTATTTTATACGCATTATGGCATTATAAGAACAATAAATATGTACAGGAGTGAATCAAAATTTTTATAATTTACACTATATAATGTGTTTGATTGAATTGATATCACAAGTGAATTTGATATTAATGTCATTAAGAAAATTGCTTTAAAAACCTTTTTTAATAAAGGATTGACACCAACTTAATCAAGCAAACTACTTAAAAATTATTTTTTTTCAAATGAAAGATTGAATATTGATATAATTCTTTTACTATTTTTATAAGATAGTTTAAATAAAACAACTAAAAATACCATATTCAAGGATTGAACCAAGTATAAAACGTATTTTGTTATGGGAAATTATTTCATTCACTGCTAGTGGACTTAAAAAACTCCACTACTAACTCGACTAGCAATGATTAAATGCTGCCATGTGTCTTGAGGGATATAAAAAAAATTAAAATTAAATTAAAGCAGACACGTGTCATGGACTGAGCCCTGCTTGTGGAGTTTACTAACGGTGGGTAGAATATTAACCCTCCACTTATAAATACTTTACCATTTTATCTTGTGAAATTATTTGGTACATTGCTAATGAAATTTTTTGTGCTATAGGGATATAGTAAAATATAAAAAATAAATATTAAAAAAAATAGATATACTAATTTTTTAAAACTGCTTGTAGAATAAAAAAATAATGTGAATATATCATCCTTTTATTTATAATTATTGATTAATTTTTGTATAATCATGATTCTAATATTACGTTTTCCCTTCGCCCACATGAATACAAAATCTACAACAAATTAATAGCATGTCAATATAAAAAATATTAAACAAAATACACGCAAGAAAACTACATACGGTGAATTATTTATTTGTTTTTGTTATAAGATTCTTGTCTGCGATAAGCTTGGAAGAATTCTGTTATGAGAGCAGCAGCATGATTAACCTAAGAGAGTGAGACCACATTGTTTCTCATTGTATTATTCTTGTTAAATAAGCATGAAAACTTTTTAGAGTGGCAAGACAAATGTGATCAATCTCTTTCTTTTAACACTTTTCTTCCTTTCTTTTTTCTAGTAAAAGGTATTGGATATGGTTGTTACTTAAATATTTATTAAGTTACTTTTCTATTTTCCTTCTTTCTTTTTATGTTGTAGAGCTTAGGAATAGAATTAAAGGCGCACCTGAAAATATTATATATACTACATGATTATATGATACATATACGATATAAAAAATAATTAAAATACAATAGTGATATGAATATAGAAATATGTTCAAGTCTACGTAATAATAATAAATCAATAATCGATTAAATATTATATAAAAGCGACAGTTAGGGGCTTTGGGTATAAGCAAAGGTGGTGGGTGTTGTGTTTTGATTTGTCTTCCCATGTAAGCCAAAGATGAAAAAACTAGTAAAAACGAAGTACCAAATCGTTGGGGTTTGGTAGAAGGGGATGTTGCCACTCAAAGAGATCTTCACTTTATCAAAAATGAAACGTTCAAAGGACACTAACTTCTTTTTTTTTTTCTAAACCTTCCCCCACTACATAAGAGATTTCCAATGATGGCCTTTGGTTTGCCATATTCATGATTCCTACAATAGCATGGGATATTGCTACATTTGTCATACGAGAATAGCAAAGCTCCGTAAAAAAGAAAGACCATACCACGAGTAATAATATATGGAGTTTATGTTCACATTATTATAGCATCTAGAAAAGAGAAGTCACTAAGTAATTTTCTCATTGGGGATTGAAAAAACAAACTCTTAAAACTTTTAAATTTTAGGTTTAGTTCTTCTCATATGGACTAGGATGTTTGCCTGTCCAGTTAAATTCAACTTCGATTAGATGAAATTTAATAAATTTATTCTCTCTTTTTTTCTTTTCTTTTCTTTTTAATAAATTGATTGCTTTTTATTTATCCAATAAACAAAGTTCTGATGCATGTGAGTTATGATCATTGAATCAATAATTATTTGTAATATTATATTTTTATAATTCTATTATCAAATACAATTTAAGATTCGACAAATCAATTACACCTTAAAGCTATAATTATCCTATACCACATGCTATACAAATCCTATTATTAACAAGTTCTCTGATTCTTATCCTTGCTCCAACTAGTTTCATTCTCACCATATGCTTGAGTGATGAGAGGGTTGCATCCACACAATTCCAAAATTATTTGAAGTTATTTTGACGGAAAAGACTTGATTTGACTTAAAAGCTCTAGACTAAATCCTATGGTTTGGGCAGCAAGAAATTGGTTTTGAAAATTCACAGCAAACGTTATGAGAAAAATAATTAAGATAAAAAAATAAAAATAAACAAAGGAAGGAAAGAAAAGAATTTTGAGATCAATTTTGTAACGTACCAAAATTTCCAGTTGGACTTGTGACATTATTTTGGTAACAAAACCATGAAATTGTGAGAAATTTGAAAATTTTATTAGATAAATAATTTTTTTATGGGCATAAAGTTGGTTATGGATATAAAATTTATGGAAAGAATTTTAGAAATAAAGAAAAAAGATAAAAAAGACTAAATTAAAAGTTTTTTAAATTTTAGAGGCAAAAGTGCAAATATAGCCAAAATGAGAAATGTGAGCTAGTAGTAATAAATTCGGATCAGAACAAGTTGAGTTAGCCTAAAGCAAATCACCTTTTGAGATTAAATTAAAGAGATTGAGAAGTATAAAAACTAAATTATAGATTTTCCATTTCTATTGAGAAAAACGGCAAACATGCACTACTATCATATATTCATATTAAAGGATATATGTGATTTTTTTAATTTGGTCTTAATAATGACCTATTAATGAGAAGAAACAATATAAAGAGTTGAAAAGAAGAAAAATGATAATTTTATCATAAAACAATATTTTTGTTATTTTTTCGAAAATTGTATGATGAAAAAATTAATTGGATGATAAGATTGATATATGGACTTTACTTGGACCATTTGGGTCGTATGGAGAAAAGTGGTATCTGCAAGCGAATAAGGTCAAATTGTAATATAGTTTGTTTATAACAAAAAACATAGTAAATGTTCTAAGGATTATACCTGTAGACACCCATTTTGTCCTAACCTAATTGGAGGCCCATTTAAAATTTTATTTTCTCTTGAGCTGTTCGAAGCCAACCCAATTTTGGTCAATTTAAGACCTTTATTTTTCTTTATTTTTCTTCTTCTTTCTTTTTTGGGCCTGTCAAGGGCTCGAATTATTATTATTATAATCACTTCTACTATTATTAAATATTATTATTATCATTTTTTACAAACAAACAAGATTAAAAAAATAATATATATTCATGAAATGAAATGAAAAAAAGGGGAGGCTTTTCATATTTTTGTTCTTAAAAAAAAGGTAAAAAAAAAACAACAACAATTTTTTTTCTTTTCTTCTATCTTTTTTTTTACCATAGACATGTCATGAGGGATCGGGTTTTGGGTTCCGATGAAGGGGACGTCACCGGACCGTAGATTCTCTGCCTCTAGAAGCACCTAAAAATCCCTTTTTTTTCCCTTCCTATTCTAAAATAAAGGTTTTTTTTTAAAAAAAGGCTTGATCTTAAGAAAAGTTTTGATTTTTTTAAAAAAAGAGAGTTTAGATTTTAAAAAATAAAAATATATTTTTTTAGTCATTTTAAAGGAAAATTTAAATTTTTAAAACAAATTTTTTTTTCCACTATTTCAAAATAAAAGCTTTGATATTTAAGAAAAGTATTTTTTTTTTTGGAAAAAGAGAAAGTTTAGTTGTTTTTTTAGTTATTTTAAAGGAAAATTTAAATTTTTAAAATAAAATTTTAATTTTTTTTTCAATTATTTCAAAATAAAAGCTTTGATCTTTAAGAAAAATAGTTTTTTTTAAAAAAGAGAGTTTAGATTTTTAAAATAAAAAAAATGTTTTTTAGTAATTTTAAAGGAAAAATTTAGATTTTTTAAAACAAAGTTTTGATCTTTTTCAACTATTTTGAAATAAAGTTTTGATTTGTAAGAAAAGTAGTGATTTTTTTAAAGAAAACTTTGATTTTGTAAAGAAAAAAAAATCCAGCCACCGACGCGGCGACTCCACCACCTGAGGCCGGAGAGTCGTTGGGCTCTTCGGTGGTGGAGCCATGGCCAACATAGATGGAGGAAGAGAAAGAGGAAGAGATTTTTTTATTTTATTCTAAAAATGAGGTTAAAATGAAAGAAAAATGGTTTTTTTTCATTTATAGGTGCCAAAAATGGGTAATTTATTTCCAATCCCTTTCTTTTTAAATTTACAAAAAATACCCTATTTTTTGTAGCATCGCCCTCACTCTCTGACCTATTTACACCCATAACTCTTTTGTTTATTTAAACCTTTGATTTAATCCGAAATTTATAAATTAAAAATAAATTAATTGCTACATCAGTCCTCTGCCTTCCACATTTTTTATCTTTTAGTCCCAAAATCAAGTTCTGTCATTTTGTTTCCATCTTTAATAAATTATTTACACTTATATCTTCCCTTTCATTTGCATTTATACCTTATATATTTAATGTCCATTATGCACTTTATTTTAATATTTTATATTTATTCACACTTGTATAAATTTTATTTATTCTTATTTTGTCTTCATTTATTTTCATGTCCATTTATATTTTATTTTATTTTTACACATTCCCCTTACATGCATTTTAATATTATTTTTTTATGTTACTTTGATTCTTTTATTGTATTATGAATAAGGTGTATTATTGTTATTATTATTATCATCATCATGTCAATGTCTTATTTATTTCATTAATTAAGTTTTCTTTTTTATAATTTTCATTTTTGAAAGAGTTTTAACTTTTCATTAACTTTAGCTAATTTAATTAATTTTCCTATTTTATTATTATTCGTTTTAAAAAATGGAACTTTAGGTCATTTTTCCATTCTATAATTGTTGACATGAAGTTAGTTAAGTAGGTGTTGCATTTTAATGAAACCATAAGTTTTTTACATTTTAATAAAACCATAAGATTTTTACATTTGGATTTATGTTAGTCTTTAAGATCTTATCTACCATTTACCCTAGAAAAATTATAAATAATATGTAAGATATTTTTTTAGGGTTTTAAACTAATTCTAAATATTATAAATAATATGTAATATATTTTTTTGGGGTTTTAAACTAATTCTAAATATTGTATATTATTATAATCTTAATTAATATGTAAATATTCTTTAGGACTTTTTTCAAGATTAAAACTAAAGATATTTGTAGGTGAATTGTAAATCATCAGTAGGGTTTTCTAAGTATTTTATTTTAGAAACTTTTTAAGAAAGCTAATAAATAGTACTTAATACATATTATTTTAGGATTTTGACGAATTTAAACCTTAGATCAAGAATTTTAAATTCAGATAAATCATAAATGTAAAACCCCTAACCCTTATCTGTTACCAGAACAATGTTATAGAGCTGTAGCTTCTTCCCTTGCTCGAATAGCATAAGTACGTGCCAATGCTTTAATCTCTGACTAAGTAGCTGTAACGGCCCGATTTTGGGGCTAGTTAGAATAGTGATTTCGAAACCACTAAACCGAGGTCAAGGAAATTATTTTAAATATCATTTTATGTATTGTAGCATGATTAGATAAGTACATGAAAAAAGACTAAATCGCATAAAGTGCAAAAGTCCTATTTTGTTAGAAAAGAGTGTCAATTAGCTAAAAAACCTAAATTGGGGGCCTTAAAGAGCAATTAGACCCTTAGAGGGCTGGCCATGGGGGGACAAATTGTAATACCCCGAACCCGAAACCGACACCGGAGTCGAACACGAGGTGTTAACTGACTTTAACCCCTTATAAAATTTATTTTCCAGACACTGCCCAATCTGTGTACTAGTCGTTTTAAAAATCATATCTTGAGTTTCGTAACTCAAAAATCAGTTTCGTAATTTTTCCCAGAAACTAGACTCATGTGCCCATCTATGTATTTTTTTCTAGAATTTTTGGTTGGGCCAATTAGTACAGTTTATTAGTCAAAGTCTCCCATGTTGCAGGGGTCGACTACACTGACCTTTGCCCATTACGACTTGGATATCTCCCTGCACGGGGCTTCAATACTGATGCCGTTTGTTTCTATGAAAACTAGACTCAGAGAGGAATCTATACATATATGGTAAGACCCCTAATTATCTCTGGTTAATTTATAATGAATTTCCAAAGTCGGAGCAGGGAATCCAGAAACCGTTCTGGCCCTGTCCCACAAAAATCTGATTATCTCTTAATATACTGCCCATATGATCTTTTCGTTACTTCCTCATGAAAACAGACTCATCGAGCTTCGATTACATAATTTATTCATCAATTAATTCCACTCCTACTATTTTTAGTGATTTTTCAATCTCATGACACTGCTGCTGCCAGCATCTGTTACGAAAGTAACTAGGTCCATTTCATGCCTACCCTTGATCCAACTCAATCGAACATTCGTGCCATTTTCGCATGGCTTAAAGTTTACATGCCAAAGTTCAAACACAACGTAATAGCTTATACATGCCAAAATGTTCTTCTAAGCCAACTAAGAAGAAAGTACCAAAACTTGCTATCCGGTGTGATGACTTCGATGACGGCCCGATCACGCAAAAAGAGATGTGTCCAAGAAACCTAGAATAGGTGACAAGGAAACACCGAGTGAGTTTATAACTCAGTAAGTCATAAGCTATGCACTACCATCCATCAATAACATTATCACAAGAGAAAACAAAATGGAACGAGGCTAATTACTCCATCCATTCCGAACCATACCATAGTTCCTCCAACCTATCGATTCAATTTCATATCAATTCATGCATTCACATTCCATATACTCATCAATAGGACATTGAAGCATTTTCATAAATCAATTTATTTTCGTTACAATCAAACGACTAAACGGCCTTTCACCCATCCTACGATAAATTTTATGTACGTGACTTCAAGTATAGTTGTCACATAGGTTCAAACTTACGGAGCTCAACACCAAGTATAAGCATAGCACCTATTAGCCATGTACTCAAGACACTTACCCGATCCGCTGTCCGCGATCGACTCAATAGTGTCGCACACATAGTGTCCATAATGATTCACGAATGCATATTGAGTCCGCACACTCAGTGCTATATAATCAACTCGCACACTTAGTGCTACGTAATCAAATCGCACACTTAGTGCTACATAGTCAAACTCGCACACTTAGTGCCGCATGGTCAATTCGCACACTTAGTGCATCATATTCATTTCGTACACTTAGTGCAACATAGTCAAATCGCACACTTAGTGCTGTACAATTTAATCCCGCGCACTTAGCGCCAATCTCATGGTCATAAATGGTTATACCCGCACGTTTAGTGCCGAGATCAACAACTTAGTACATCTTACCTCTTTTCTTTTCATTCAACAATTTCATCATCACATACGTACATGCATATATATATATGTATATTTATTCATTCCATTCAGCATCAATACATAAACATTATGACCATTTGAAATAATACCAACTACATGCTTAATGACTTACCTTGTGTTGGGTAAGACGGTTCCAACTCGACTACTCAGTGATCTTTTCTTTGCCTTTATCGGATCTAGTTCCCTTTTGCTCTTGAGCTTAAGTTCAACAAAATTTAAAATAGTCATTAATCGACTATTCAAGTATTACTTTCAGAATAATATATATATTTATTTGACCTTCACACACATAGATTATAGTAAGCTTTATAATAGTCAATAAATAACTCATTGGCAAATTTTCATTAATGTTTACAACAAAATCACATATTCACTACGAGCTGTTTTCCTGAGCAGTAGTCGCTAAATTGTTTATAACTGGAGCTACAAAACTCCAAATCACTAGCCGTTAATTTTCCCTGAATATAGACTCGTATATCTTCCATCCATAAAATTTTTAGAATTTTTTGCTTGGCCAATCAATACCAGATTTTTCTTAAAGTTTCCCCTGTTTCACTGTTTGACTATTCTGACCACTCTTCACTACGAATCAAATTTCTCATCTTACAGAATTCAAAATGTGTTGTATTTGATCTCATTTGAAACTAGACTCATTAAGGAGTCTAAGCATATAAATTTTATCTTATAATCATTTTTGTACAATTTATAATGATTTCCTAAAAACAGAACAGGGAATCTAGTAGTCATTTTGACTCAGCCCCACAATTCTTCAAATATCTCAAGATCGGTAACTCTTTTGTTTTTATAGTTTCTTTTGTAAGAAAATAGACTCTTCAAGCTTTAATGGCATAATTCACTCAGCTTCTAATTCAACTCCTACAAATTATGGCGATTTTCCAAAATCACCTTACTGCTGCTGTCCCCAAACAGATTATTACCAAATCAAATACTAACATTAGCATTTCACCTTAATAGCTAGCTTACCAAGCCTTAATTTAACATATTAATCTTTAACATATCTTTCACTTTTCATCAACAACTATCAAAAAGCTCAAGCACTCATCAATGGCAAAACACAAAATCATCATCAATCCACAAAATTGAACCATGGGTTTTTAGAACTCAAGTCAACTACTAAAACATGCATGCATCTCAAGAACAACATCAAACATACCTTAGTCTAGCAAACCACCATAGCCGATTTTCTCAAGCTCTTCCCCTTCCTTTCTTTCCTCTATTCGGCCAAAGGTGTTCAAGAATGAACACATTTTTTTTTGTTTTCTTTCCTCAACTCACGGCAACAAGGGGGGGTATGGATGAGACCATTTTTTTTTCATCACCCTTCCTTTTCATTGTTTAATTACCATGCTCTTTATTTTATTTTTCTTAGCATACATCACTAGCATAACATGTTGGTGACATGTTTCCACCCATAGCATGGCCAGCCACTATGCTTTAATTTGGCTAATTTGACATGCAAGGACAAACACTTTCCCACATATATTAATGGGCCACTTGAACACTTGCCTAGCATATTTCTAAATTGTCTCACATAAGTCCCTACTAATAAATTCCACATACACTGACCAAATTAAAGTATGGAACTATCACACAAGCATTTACGCACATCATAAACACAGAATATAATCTTTAATTATTTATAAGACTCGGTTTTGTGGTCCCGAAACCACTTCCCGACTAGGGTCAATTTTGGGCTGTCACAACTCTCCCCCACTTAAGAAATTTTCGTCCCCGAAAATCTTACCGGTAAATAGGTTTGGATATCGTTCTTTCATCGAGCTCTCGGTTTCCCAAGTAGCTTCCTCGATCCCGTGTTTGAGCCATAACACCTTTACTAGCGGAACTCTTTTGTTTCGTAACTCCTTCACTTCACGAGCTAGGATACGCATCGGTTCTTCTTCATAACTCATATCGGCTTGAATTTCAACCTCTGATGGGCTAATTATGTGCGATGGATCAGATCTATAGCGTCGAAGCATCGAAACATGAAAGACGTCATGGATCTTTTCAAGCTCAGGGGGCAAAATCAATCTATACGCAACTGGCCCCACTCGTTCGGAGATTTCGTACGGCCCAATGAATCTCGGGCTCAACTTGCCCTTACGGCCAAACCTAAGTACCTTTTTCCAAGGCGAAACTTTAAGAAACACTTTTCGTTTCAAATCCGCATACGATTTCTGACGATCTGTGGCTGCTTTCAGACTTTCACGGATTACCTTTACTTTCTGTTCGGCATCTTTAATCAAATCAACTCCGAAAATTTTACTTTCACCGAGCTCGGTCCAAAACAATGGTGTACGGCATTTACGACCGTACAAAGCCTCGTAAGGTGCCATCTTAATACTTGATTGAAAACTATTGTTGTAAGCGAATTCAATCAAAGGTACATACCGTTCCCATGAACCACTAAACTCAAGGATGCAGCATCTCAACATATCCTCGAGTATCTGAATTATCCGCTCGGATTGACCATCGGTTTGGGGATGAAAAGCGGTGCTAAAATGCAGCTTGGTACCCAAAGCTTCTTGCAATTTCTTCCAAAATCGCGAGGTGAATCTCGGATCTCTATCCGACACGATAGAAATAGGTACTCCATGTAATCTCACAATCTGAGAAACATACAATTCGGCTAGTTTATCCAATGAAAAATCCGTACGCACGGGGATAAAGTGAGCCGACTTAGTCAGCCTATCAACAACAACCCAAATCGCATCCTTCTTACTTGCGGACAATGGCAGTCCGGACACAAAGTCCATTGTGACTCGGTCCCATTTCCACTCGGGTATCATGATCGGCTGAAGTAACCCTGAAGGCACTTGATGTTCCGCTTTCACTTGTTGACATATTAAACATTTCGAAACGAAGTCAGAGATGTCTCGTTTCATACCATGCCACCAAAACCGACGTTTCAAGTCATTGTACATTTTCGTGCTCCCCGGGTGAATTGATATTCGGCTACAATGGGCTTCGTTCAGAATCATCGGAATGAGTTCCGAATTCCTTGGAACACACAAACGACTTCTAAACCTCAAACAACCATCATCATCAATCTGAAACTCCGATTCCTTGTTCGGAACACACTCAGCTCGTTTTGCAACCAATTCATCATCGACTTCCTGAGCTTCAAGAATTTGATGAGTCAATAATGGTTTGGCTTTTAATTCAGCTACTAACACATTGTCAGGTAGAACAGACAAGTGTACATTCATCGCTCGCAAAGCAAACAGTGATTTCCGGCTTAAGGCGTCCGCAACCACATTAGCCTTTCCCGGGTGGTAATCAATGACAAGCTCGTAATCTTTCAACAACTCAAGCCAACGTCTTTGTCGCAGATTCAAGTCTCGTTGAGTCATCAAATATTTGAGACTTTTGTGATCCGAAAACACATGGCACTTCTCACCAAACAAATAATGTCGCCATATTTTCAATGCAAACACAATGGCGGCTAGTTCGAGATCATGGGTCGGATAATTTCTCTCGTGTGGCTTCAATTGTCTTGACGCATAGGCCACAACTCGACCTTCTTGCATCAATACGCAACCCAACCCAAGTAGGGATGCGTCACTATAAATGACAAACTCTTTACCCGATTCGGGTTGCACCAAAATTGGAGCTTCAGTCAAATGAGTTTTCAGTTGATCGAAGCTTTTCTGACATTTCTCCGTCCATTCGAACTTAACATCCTTTTGAAGTAGCTTCGTCATTGGTGTGGCTATCATCGAGAAACCTTTGACAAATCGTCGGTAATAACCGGCGAGCCCTAGAAAGCTCCGGACTTCGGTAACATTTCTCGGAGGCTTCCAGTTAAGTATGGCTGAAATTTTGCTCGGGTCAACTCGAATACCCGATGCGGATACCACATGACCCAAGAAGCTAACCTCTCTTAACCAGAACTCACACTTACTGAACTTAGCATATAACTGCTTATCCCGCAAAATTTGCAACACTTGCCTCAGATGCTCAGCATGTTCGGTCTCATCTCTTGAATAGACCAAGATGTCATCAATAAACACAACTACGAACCGATCCAAATACGGCCTGAAGATCCGATTCATCAAATCCATAAACACCGCAGGGGCATTAGTGAGCCCGAACGGCATCACTAAGAACTCGTAGTGACCGTACCTCGTTCTGAAAGCAGTTTTGGGTACGTCCGAATCTCGAATCCGCAACTGATAATAACCCGATCTCAAATCTATCTTTGAAAACACCGATGCTCCCTTTAATTGATCGAACAGATCATCAATACGCGGTAACGGATACTTATTCTTTATCGTCACTTTATTCAGTTGACGATAGTCAATGCACAACCTCATGGTTCCGTCCTTCTTTTTCACGAACAATACTGGTGCACCCCAAGGTGAGAAACTCGGTCGAGCGAAACCTCTATCCGTCAATTCTTGCAACTGAGCTTTCAACTCTTTTAACTCGGTTAGTGCCATACGATACGGAGCGATCGAAATTGGCGTAGTTCCAGGTACAAGCTCAATACCAAACTCTACCTCCCGAACAGGTGGCAAACCCGGTAACTCTTCAGGAAAAACATCCGGGTATTCACAAACCACCGGCACCGATTCGGGTTTCTTTTCTAACTCCTTGTCATCAAGTACATACGCGAGGTATGCTTCGCACCCTTTCCTTACATATTTCTGGGCCAACATTGCTGATATTACAGCTGGCAACCCCCTTAAGTCCGCAGACTCAACTCGGATTATTTCGTTATTTGCGCACCTCAAATCGATAGTCTTGCTTTTGCAATTCACAACCGCATCATGCGCGGTTAACCAATCCAAACCAAGAATAACATCAAACTCGTCGAACGGCAAAAGCATCAAATCGGCCGGAAAACAGGATTCTCGGATTATTAGAGGGCATCTCTTACACACTTTATCAACAAGTACGCATTGACCCAAAGGGTTTGATACTCGAATTACGAGCTCAGTAGACTCAACAGGTAGAGTCTTACTGGTTGCTAAGGTTTCGCATACATATGAATGAGTAGAACCAGGGTCAATCAATGCAATCACATTAGTATCAAAGAGAGTGAAGGTACCAGTGATGACGTCGGGGGAGGATGCCTCCTCTCGTGCGCGAATGGCATATGCTCTAGTAGGAGTACGGTTCTCGGCTCGATCGGCCGTATCAGAGGCCCCCCTCTGACTACCACCCCTGCCTCCTAAAATTCTCGGTGGTCTACCTCTAGATGTCACTCCACTAGGTCTTGCACCTTGAATCTTATTCTTCTCATCCAGCTCCGTGCAATCTCTAATGAAGTGGTCCTTCGAACCGCATCCGTAACAGGCCCTGCTAGTAGACTTGCCCCAACATTCACCTAGGTGTCGTCTTCCATATTGGGGACATTCAGGTTTCTCGTGACGATTATTGCCCACACTAGCTACCGAAGTAGCTCGGGAGCCCATCGATGGTCTTGCCCTGATGGAAATTCCCGCAGTCGCCCTCGACTTATTAATGTCCTCCCTGAACTTCTTTACAGCTGAGAACGGAGCTTTACCCGTCGATCTTTTACGATAATCTCTAGCTTCGAATTCAGCCTTCCTCTTCTCCTTTCCAAGTTCTTCCGCCTTGCAGGCTCGTTCGACTAGTGTTACGAATTCTTTTATTTCCAAAATACCCATTAGTAGCTTTAAATCTTCATTCAATCCTTCCTCGAATCTTTTGCACATAGCAACCTCATCAGCTACACACTCCCGGGCATACCTACTGAGTCTTACGAATTCATGTTCGTATTCAGATACAGTCATACGGCCTTGCTTGAGTTCCAAGAACTCCTTACGCTTCTGATCAATGAACCGTTGGCTAATAAATTTCTTTCAGAATTCCGTTTGAAAGAAGTCCCAAGTTACTCGCTCGTTCGGGACTATGGAAATCAAGGTCCTCCACCAATAGTAGGCTGAGTCTCGCAACAAAGATACAGCACATTTTAGACATTCGTCAGGTGTGCATGACAATTCATCGAACACCCGAATGGTGTTATCAAGCCAGAACTCGGCCCTTTCGGCATCATCAGTTACTATGGCCTTGAACTCCTCGGCCCCACGCTTCCTAATCAAGTCTACAGGTGGCTTACTCAGCCTCACAGGATCAGCGACTGATGGCATTACAGGCTCTTGGGGTGGATTATTCAAATTTGGGAATTGTTGGACAGCCGGGTTGGTTCGGGCATATTGCGCGACCCACTCATTCATCATGGTAAAGAAGGCTTGTTTAGCCCCCTCACCTTGATTATTCGCAGATGACTGAGGTTCAACAGGCGGCGTCCCTTGTGCAGGAGCAGCCGCTACGCTCTCAACGTCATCCGCTAGGGTTCTTTCTACACCGGGATCCATTTACTAATCAAAACAAAAACATTTCAACCGTCAGAAGTCATCACCCTTTTAAACATTAACATTAAGGCATGTATAGCTAGACTCATACGTGCTATGGTAGTCCTAGAACCGACTAAACCATAGCTCTGATACCAATCAAATGTAACACCCCGAACCCGAAACCGACACCGGAGTCGAACACGAGGTGTTAACTGACTTTAACCCCTTATAAAATTTATTTTCCAGACACTGCCCAATCTGTGTACTAGTCGTTTTAAAAATCATATCTTGAGTTTCGTAACTCGAAAATAAGTTTTGTAATTTTTCCCAGAAACTAAACTCACGTGCCCATCTATGTATTTTTTTCTAGAATTTTTGGTCAGGCCAATTAGTACAGTTTATTAGTCAAAGTCTCCCATGTTGCAGGGGTCGACTACACTGACCTTTGCCCATTACGACTTGGATATCTCCCTGCACGGGGCTTCAATACTGATGCCGTTTGTTTCTATGAAAACTAGACTCAGAGAGGAATCTATACATATATGGTACGACCGCTAATTATCTCTGGTTAATTTATAATGAATTTCCAAAGTCGGAGCAGGGAATCCAGAAACCATTCTGGCCCTGTCCCACAAAAATCTGATTATCTCTTAATATACTGCCCATATGATCTTTTCGTTACTTCCTCATGAAAACAGACTCATCGAGCTTCGATTACATAATTTATTCATCAATTAATTCCACTCCTACTATTTTTAGTGATTTTTCAATCTCATGACACTGCTGCTGCCAGCATCTGTTACGAAAGTAACTAGGTCCATTTCATGCCTACCCTTGATCCAACTCAATCGAACATTCGTGCCATTTTCGCATGGCTTAAAGTTTACATGCCAAAGTTCAAACACAACGTAATAGCTTATACATGCCAAAATGTTCTTCTAAGCCAACTAAGAAGAAAGTACCAAAACTTGCTATCCGGTGTGATGACTTCGATGACGGCCCGATCACGCAAAAAGAGATGTGCCCAAGAAACCTAGAATAGGTGACAAGGAAACACCGAGTGAGTTTATAACTCAGTAAGTCATAAGCTATGCACTACCATCCATCAATAACATTATCACAAGAGAAAACAAAATGGAACGAGGCTAATTACTCCATCCATTCCGAACCATACCATAGTTCCTCCAACCTATCGATTCAATTTCATATCAATTCATGCATTCACATTCCATGTACTCATCAATAGGACATTGAAGCATTTTCATAAATCAATTTATTTTCGTTACAATCAAACGACTAAACGGCCTTTCACCCATCCTACGATAAATTTTATGTACGTGACTTCAAGTATAGTTGTCACATAGGTTCAAACTTACCGAGCTCAACACCAAGTATAAGCATAGCACCTATTAGCCATGTACTCAAGATACTTACCCGATCCGCTGTCCGCGATCGACTCAATAGTGTCGCACACATAGTGTCCATAATGATTCACGAATGCATATTGAGTCCGCACACTCAGTGCTATATAATCAACTCGCACACTTAGTGCTACGTAATCAAATCGCACACTTAGTGCTACATAGTCAAACTCGCACACTTAGTGCCGCATGGTCAATTCGCACACTTAGTGCATCATATTCATTTCGCACACTTAGTGCAACATAGTCAAATCGCACACTTAGTGCTGTACAATTTAATCCCGCGCACTTAGCGCCAATCTCATGGTCATAAATGGTTATACCCGCACGTTTAGTGCCGAGATCAACAACTCAGTACATCTTACCTCTTTTCTTTTCATTCAACAATTTCATCATCACATACGTACATGCATATATATATATATATGTATATTTATTCATTCCATTCAGCATCAATACATAAACATTATGACCATTTGAAATAATACCAACTACATGCTTAATGACTTACCTTGTGTTGGGTAAGACGGTTCCAACTCGACTACTCAGTGATCTTTTCTTTGCCTTTATCGGATCTAGTTCCCTTTTGCTCTTGAGCTTAAGTTCAACAAAATTTAAAATAGTCATTAATTGACTATTCAAGTATTATTTTCAGAATAATATATATATTGATTTGACCTTCACACACATAGATTATAGTAAGCTTTATAATAGTCAATAAATAACTCATTGGCAAATTTTCATTAATGTTTACAACAAAATCACATATTCACTACGAGCTGTTTTCCTGAGCAGTAGTCGCTAAATTGTTTATAACTGGAGCTACAAAACTCCAAATCACTATCCGTTAATTTTCCCTGAATATAGACTCGTATATCTTCCATCCATAAAATTTTCAGAATTTTTGGCTTGGCCAATCAATACTAGATTTTTCTTAAAGTTTCCCCTGTTTCACTGTTTGACTATTCTGACCACTCTTCACTACGAATCAAATTTCTCATTTTACAGAATTCAAAATGTGTTGTATTTGATCTCATTTGAAACTAGACTCATTAAGGAGTCTAAGCATATAAATTTTATCTTATAATCATTTTTGTACAATTTATAATGATTTTCTAAAAACAGAACATGGAATCTAGTAGTCATTTTGACTCAGCCCCACAATTCTTCAAATATCTCAAGATCGGTAACTCTTTTGTTTTTATAGTTTCTTTTGTAAGAAAATAGACTCTTCAAGCTTTAATGGCATAATTCACTCAGCTTCTAATTCAACTCCTACAAATTATGGCGATTTTCCAAAATCACCTTACTGCTGCTGTCCCCAAACAGATTATTACCAAATCAAATACTAACATTAGCATTTCACCTTAATAGCTAGCTTACCAAGCCTTAATTTAACATATTAATCTTTAACATATCTTTCACTTTTCATCAACAACTATCAAAAAGCTCAAGCACTCATCAATGGCAAAACACAAAATCATCATCAATCCACAAAATTGAACCATGGGTTTTTAGAACTCAAGTCAACTACTAAAACATGCATGCATCTCAAGAACAACATCAAACATACCTTAGTCTAGCAAACCACCATAGCCGATTTTCTCAAGCTCTTCCCCTTCCTTTCTTTCCTCTATTCGGCCAAAGGTGTTCAAGAATGAACACATTTTTTTTTTGTTTTCTTTCCTCAACTCACGGCAACAAGGGGGGGTATGGATGAGACCATTTTTTTTCATCACCCTTCCTTTTCATTGTTTAATTACCATGCTCTTTATTTTATTTTTCTTAGCATACATCACTAGCATAACATGTTGGTGACATGTTTCCACCCATAGCATGGCCAGCCACTATGCTTTAATTTGGCTAATTTGACATGCAAGGACAAACACTTTCCCACATATATTAATGGGCCACTTGAACACTTGCCTAGCATATTTCTAAATTGTCTCACATAAGTCCCTACTAATAAATTCCACATACGCTGACCAAATTAAAGTATGGAACTATCACACAAGCATTTACGCACATCATAAACACAGAATATAATCTTTAATTATTTATAAGACTCGGTTTTGTGGTCCCGAAACCACTTCCCGACTAGGGTCAATTTTGGGCTGTCACACAAATTGATGGGAAAGTCAAAATTAGGTGGTGTTTTGGTCACCAATTTTAACTAGTTTTAAATAAAATAAAACAAAAAAGGCTTCATCTTTTTATTTCTTCTTCAACCGATTTTCATCTTCAAAATGGGGGTTTTGAGAGCTCAAAATATCAGCCATTAACATCTCTTACAAGTAAGTCATTTATAAGGATATTCTTTATGATTTTTGTATTTTTGGACTCCTTGTAATATAAGCTTTCTATAAAGGGGATTATTTTGCAAAATGGTTGAGAGATTAGGGTTTTTCCATGAAAGCATATGTGTAGTTTTCTGAAATTTTATGGAAGAATATGAGTATTAGATGTGTAATAAACAACTTTTATGAAGGGATTTTTCATGAAAACCCTAATAGGAACTATTTTGCATATGTTGGAAATTTGTTGATAAATGTGAGAAATAATGGAAATTTTGGATTGCTTCTAGTACAAAAAGTAATCAACTAGGCTTATAATATGAAGAAATTTGATAAAAATTTGATTTTCGAGCATGGGGGTAAAATGGTCATTTTGTGAAAGTCTAGGGGCAAAATAGTCATTTCACCCAATTATGAACTTTCAGGCTTCTAAATTGATATGCTGATGATATAAATGAATTTTATTATTTAGATCAAGAGAAACGTGATTCGAGTCTTGATATGGGTAAGAACAAATTTTACAAGGATTAAGCTCGTCTTCATCATTTTGTATCGAGGCAAGTACATATGTAAATAATGTGTTATTGAAGTTTACTTTGGTATATTTTAATAATATACATATGTAATTAGCTTATTGTTGTTATGTATCTAAATTCTAATTGTTACCATGAATGCTTAAATGATATGTTATGTGAGTAAATTACAATGTAAGCAAATGCGATGCTATTCAATTAGATATGAAGCCCTGTTGAACCTTAGACATAGCATATGGTACAAAGGGGCATGTTATGAAAATTATGTGGTCTGAACTCATGAGTTGAGTCTAAGTTCATGAGATAAATGCTATAGGTAACGTGGGTATGGGTACTGAGTTTGTGTACAGACTCGTGAGTGGCTCAATGAGCATACGTTACATGATAACTATGGGGTATGGTTCCTAAACTATGGGGTATGGTTCCTAACTTGATAAAAAGGCCCGTGAGTAGCTCAAATGTGAGGTAGCCCTAATTTTTTATATGACATTTAGACACAAATTCCTCGCATATCCATATGTATTTTGAGAGTTCAACGGGTAACCCG
Organism: Gossypium hirsutum; assembly: GCF_007990345.1. Lineage (NCBI taxonomy): Eukaryota > Viridiplantae > Streptophyta > Magnoliopsida > Malvales > Malvaceae > Gossypium > Gossypium hirsutum. Next base: position 36,467,402 of record NC_053431.1, on the reverse strand, counting down.
AAGATTTAGTTGGTGAATATTTTGATGAGGTATGTATACTGAACTCATGGTTAGGACCTAAGTAAAGAACTAGGTGTATTAAGCATACACGAATGAAAGAAAGAGTAAGATAGAGACGTTAAGTGATTTATATCTTTTAAGCATGACAAGCTACCGTTGGACGAATATGATTTTCTTATAATTACACTTTATTTGCATATATGTACTTACTAAGCTCCCACGCTTACCCTCCTTTCTTTTCTTTCCTTATAGTGCCGCCAAGCTAGCATCGGGGATCCAGTGACATCAAAAGCTTCGATCACACTATCACTCAAGACCTTGGTAATGCTAGTTTCATTGTTTTGTTTTCTGGCATGTATAAGGACTCGAGTATTTGGTTAGTGTTTTGTTAGTTAGCCATAATATGTTGGCTCATATGATGAATATGATACTCATTTTGTAGAAGGCCATGGATGATGGTCAATACTCATTTTGATTTATAAATAGAAGATGATATTTTCATGGATGAGTAAATTGTATAAATGAAATGTTGTCCATTGTGGTTATTTTGACTATGTGATGTGCCTTTATGTTAGTATAGAGTGATTTTTGTGCAGGTTACATAAGTAAGGGTTACAAAAAGGCTTGGTAAATAACCTTATTTTGTCCACACGAGTAGGCACACGGACGTGTGTTTAGGCCCTGTGTGACACATGTTTCACCATAAGCGCGTGTGATATGGCCATGTGTTCCCTGCACATAAGAATTGTAAGTCAGTATGCATGGTAGTAAATACACGGGCAGAGACACGGCCGTGTGTCTCAGCCGTGTGAAGGGCACGGCCTAGCACACGGGTGTGTGCCTTGGCCGTGTGGCCCTTAAGGATTGCTAACATTAGAAACAGAATGTCGAAGTTTTTGCACACGGGCTAGGACACGGACGTGTCATGGCCATGTGAAGGACACGGGCCAGAGACACGGGCGTGTTCCAGGCCTTGTGAAAACCCTTGTAGGTGTGCATTTAGAAGTAATTCTGCACGGGTATCGTACATGGGCGTGTCCTTGTATTGCTTAGGCCGTGTGAGCCACACAGGCCAATAGCACGAGCATGTTGAAATGTCACACGGGGGTGTTGCCCTTCCCACACGGGCATGTGCTCCTGTGTTAAGATTTATTTTCAGAGTTCTTTAAAGGACTCGAACTGTTTCTGAATGGGTTCCAATGGATGTTTTGGGCTTAATATGCTCTTATTAAGGAGTTTATAAATAAAATTGAAAAAGTTTTAATTTGACCATGTTTTGGTGTTATGAAAATGTCTATATGCATAAGTTTAAGTTAGGTAATGCCTCATATTTCGACCCGGCGTGGGGCACAAATGTGGGGTGTTAGATTTAGTGGTATCAGAGTTACGGTTTAGTCAATTCTCAGACTAACGTAGCGTGTGTACGAGTCTAGCTATACATGCCATGTAATAGTCCAGTTTTGACTTTAGTCGGAATAGTGGTTTCGGGACCATAAATTCGAGTCTGAAAAATATTTTAATATTATTTTTTGTATCTGTGATATGTGAATTTACATCTGTGAAATTTCTGTGATTTAATTTGTCTATTTCTGTGCTTAATTATGAAAAAAGATTAAATCGCGTAAAGTGTAAAAGTTGAGTGCTAGATGCTAAATCACCTATTTGGCTTGGCTTTTAAAATAAAGGTCCTTGTATGTCAAATTGCCCATTTATCTTAGTGGTGGACAAACATGGACATATAGTTGGTAAGTTTAATGTTTATTATTCAAGGGCAAAATGGGAAAAAGTAAAATAATTAGTTATATAATAAAATAAAACATGTTAATGGATGTAATGTTCATCCACACTTGCTGAAATTCAAAGAGAAAGAAAAGAAATAAAAGCATTTAGAGTTCGGCTAGATTAAAGCTCAATTAAGGTATGAATTTTCATCCATTTTTGATAATTTCTACGTTTCTGTGATCGTTGCTTAGTGTTCTTCAAAGCCCATGTCTGAATTTCTGTTTCTGTTAAAGATTTCATGAAATGCCATTGTTGATATTATGATTTTTCTGATGTTTTTGAATGAATTATGAAGGCCTGGTAGATGGTACATAAGTTTTGTCTTTGAGTTTTTGATGAAATTAAGCTATTTGGGATAATTTGTGAAAATAATGTTTTGGGGACTAAATTGTGAATTGAACATGTTGTATGGGCTTATATAGAAGCCATGAAAATTAGGCTAGCCCTTGTTGCAAAGAAATTTTGCATATTTGTGATTTTATGAAAAATGGACTAAATTGTCAAAGTGTGAAAATGTAAGGGCTAAAATGCAAAGTGCCCTAAATATGTGTATATGGATTAAATTGAATGAAATGAATTATTGAATGGTTTAATTTGTATTGTATTAGATCAAGAACAAAGAAAATCAGACTTAGATCGAGGAAAGTCTAAAATAGTCGAATAGTCGACTCGTTTCGTATGAAATTCGTCTGAGGTAAGTCAAATTACAATTACGTGTTAATTGAAATAAATTCTGCTCATATAAACTGTAATCTGTATTGGATGGCCTTGAGTGCCTGACAAATATATTTGGATTAAAGTATGATAATATGTTAATAACTAAAAAGCTCTGTATGTTTCTAAGAGAAGTTGACATCTGTCTGAAACATCGTGTAAGACCGTGTCTGGGACATAGGCCTCGATTAAGAATTACGTATAAGACCATGTCTGGGACATCAGCATCATATTTGATTTCGTGTAAGACCCTGTCTGGGACAGAGGCATCGATATTGAATTACATGTAAGACCACGTCCGGGACGTCGGCATTGTACTTGTTTATGAGCATCTGTATCGTTTCTGACTCGTTTGATGATAGCGTATGAAATCTGAAATTGAGTATATGAAATGTATAACTTATGTAGGTATGTTTGTATCGTACTAAATTTCTGAATATGAAAAACTCTTTTCTGTAAAATATGTATGAAAATGAAGCATGTTATATATGCAAACAAAGGAGCATGGTGAAGTTTATGAATTATTCTATGAAATGGTTATGAATCTTTATGGTTGAATTGTACTTATATGCTTTAGTAGTTAGACCAATTGTAATTGGCTCACTAAGCTCCTTGTAGCTTACTCTGTGTGATTTATGTCTGTTTTACAGTTATCGTAGCTACTGAAGGCTCAGGGATAGTCGAGGATCGTCACCACACTATCGAACTCATTCTGGTACTTTTGAAAGTGTAAATTTTGAAGTATGGCATGTATAGGCTAGAATGTCTAAGTATGTAAGTTTTGAATTGTATATATGTTATACAATGAGAGTTGGCTAACAAATGATAAGTTTGTGCATAGTTTTGGTGTATGTTTGTAATGTGCTATGTTCTAATGTGATTTGGCCATTTTGAAAATAGAATTGGTTAAAAATTTTGGTATGATTGATGTATATTATTGCTTGTAGGATTGAACCAAAAAAGGGGTGGCAAAATTGGCTTAAACCAAGCCTGCTTTGTACCACACGGTCAAAAGCCACGGACGTGCTTTGTGGCCATGTTTTTTTTGGCAGTAACCTCTTAAAAATCACACGACTTTGACACACGGGTGTGTCATATGGCCGTGGGCATAAGTGAGTAGCTAGCCAAGTATCACACGGCCATAGCACATGGGCGTGTCTATTGGCCGTGGGTGAAAGTTAGCATGCTTGCTCTGTTTTGGCACGACTGGTTCACATGTGTGTGTTTGATGCCCGTGTAAGGCACATGGCCTAGTTGCATGGGCGCGCGACCTTAACAGTTTTGAACGATTTGATTAAGTTCTGAAAATTCTAAATATATTCGGTTTAGTTCTGACATTTCTTAAATGTATGTTTTAGGTCTCGTAGACCATCTTAATGATTGAATTGTTGATGAATGCCTCTGTATTAATGATATTTAATATCTATTATTCTGTATTGTTCTGTAATGTTCTGTTTATCCGGTAATGCCCTTACCTATTCCGGTGACGGTTACGGGATAGGGATGTTACATGCCATAAATATATTGTGATAGTGTGATGACTCCTGATATTTTAAATTGTGTTTTCATATAGTAATGGATCCCAATCGAACTATGGCAGACGACATAGAAAGTAATGCGTTAGCCCCCGCCGAAGGGCCGGTACCATCTGATAATCGACCTCTCATGGTTAGTCAGGGAGGAGGAGAAGGGGCTTAAGAGGCCTTTCTCCACATGATGAATGAGTGGTACACGGAGTTCGTCCGAGCGAACCCGAATGGTCAACCCCCTCCACCCCCACCTATCCCTTAACCTATCCCCATAGTACCCCAGGGTATGGACCTTGAGAGGCAGAATAGACCTCCAGTGAATAAGATCTGGAAGTATGGAGTCGAGGAGTTTCGTGCTAATAAAGATGATGACCTTGAAAGGGCAGAATTCTGGCTTGAGAATACAATCAGGGTATTTGATGAATTATCTTACACTTCTAAAGAATGCTTGAAGTGTGCCATATCCTTGTTGAGGGACTCTGCATACTACTGGTGGAAGACGTTAGTTTCGGTGGTGCCTCAGGAAAGGGTCACATGGGAATTCTTCCAAGAGGAGTTCCGGAAGAAATACATCAGTGAAAGATTTATGGATTAAAAGCATAAGGAATTCCTTGACTTGAAACAAGGCCACATGACGGTCACTGGATATGAAAAAGAGTTCTCTAACTCAGTAAGTACACTCGGGAGTGTGTATCCTTCGAGACCAAGATGTGTAGAAGGTTCGAAGACAGACTTAATGAGGACATTAGATTGTCATCAGGCCTGTAAGGTCAAGGAATTAATCAAGGAAAACAAGAAAACCAAAGCGGGAACTAAAGATGTAATGAAGAGACATGCGAGCAAGTCATTTCCATCACAGTTTAAGAAATCCAGAGACACCTACTCTCGTCTCATGCATCGGCTGGACATTCATATCGAGATTGTAGGAAACAAGATTCAGATTTTAAGTCTCGGGCTACACCAGTGGCTAGCATAGGCAATGTCAGATCTTCCAAACTAGAATGCTATCATTGTGGTCAAAATCATTTCGGCAAGTGTAGAATGAACGATGGATCCTGTTTCTGATGTGGTTCTCAAGACCACTTTATTAAAGATTGCCTCGAAATGACTGACAAAGAGAAATTTTAGGGTACAAGGCCAAGTGGCACCAATTTTAAAGGAAGACCTCAGAAGAATGTTGGAGTTGGCGCTGATAGAAAGAATGTGACGAGAGACACTACCGTAAGGTCTGAAGCTAGAGCTCCAGTTACAACCTATGCCATATGTGCACGTGAAGATGCATCCTCTCCTGATGTGATCACCGGTACATTCTTTCTCTATGACAATACTGTTATTGCTTTGATTGATCCTGGTTCTACTCATTCGTATGTGTGCATGAAGTTAGTGTCTAGCATGAATATGCCTATTGAGTCTATGAAATTTATGATTAAAGTGTCAAACCCATTAGGCAAACTGTGATAGTCGATAAAATATTTAGTAGTTAAAGGTCATTATTTTCTGGCCGATTTGATGTTGTTACCATTTGATGAGTTTGATGTCATATTGGGTATGGACTAGTTGACATTCCATGATGCTGTAGTAAATTGTAGACAAAAGGCTATTAAATTAAAATGTAAAAATGGTGAAACCCTTTTGGGTCGAACCAGGTGAGCCAAGGACTTGCCTTTGGTGATATCCTCCATGTCTACCCAAAAGTGTTTGAGGAAAGGATGTGAAGCTTATTTGCCTTTTGTAATGAATACTAAGGAATCAGAGTTGAAGGTTGAGTCAGTACCGGTTGTAAGTGAATATGTGGAAGTATTCCCAGAAGAATTGCCTGGGTTACCCCCTAATAGAGATGTTGAATTTGGTATAGAACTAATACCAGGGACCACGCCTATTTCGATTGCTCCGTGTCGGATTGCCCCGACTGAGCTGGAAGAACTAAAGTCACAATTGGAAGAATTGACCGACAAGGGTTTCGTAAGACCGAGCTTTTCACCGTGGGGTGCTCCAATGTTATTTGTGAAAAAGAAAGATGGATCTATGAGGTTGTGCATAGATTACCGGTAGTTAAATAAGAAGATGATCAAGAACAAATACCTGTTGCCACGAATTGACGACTTGTTTGACCAATTAAAGGGAGCAGCATGGTTTTCTAAGATAGACTTGAGATTTGGATACTATCAACTACGAGTTAAAGAAGCAGGTGTGCCTAAAACCGCTTTTAGGATGCGGTATGGCCACTATGAGTTTCTTGTCATGCCTTTCAACTTAACAAATGCTCCCGCCTTGTTTATGGATTTAATGAATAGAGTGTTTAGGCCATATCTAGATAAGTTTGTAGTTTTATTCATCGATGACATCCTGATATACTCTAGAGATAGGGTAGAACATGCCGAACACTTGAGAACCATTTTGTAGACTCTAGGGGACAATCAATTGTATGCCAAATTTAGTAAAAGTGAGTTTTGGCTTGAAGGAGTCGGCTTTTTGGGCGATATTGTTTCTAGTGATGGTATTAGGGTTGATCCCAACAAAGTTTCTGCTCTTGTTGAATAGAAACCAACAAAGAGTGTGACTGAAGTTAGGAACTTTTTAGGGTTGGCCGGTTATTACAGGTGATTTGTAAAGGACTTCTCTATGATTGAGACTCCCATGACAAGGTTGCTTCAAAAATGAGTCAAGTTTGAATGGTCGAATAAGTGTCAGTAGAGTTTCGAGAAGTTGAAGATATTGTTGACTGAGGCTCCCATACTAGTACAACCTGAATTAGGAAAAGAGTTTGTGATTTATAGTGATGCTTCTTCGAATGGATTGAGATGTGTACTTATGCAAGAGGACAAAGTTGTGGCTTATGCATCGAGAGAATTGAAACCTCATGAGAAAAACTATCCGAAACACGACCAAGAGTTAGTCGCCATAGTATTTGCTCTGAAGATCTGGCGACATTATTTGCTCAGAGATATGCCATGTATACTCCGATCATAAAAGTCTTAAGTACTTGATGACCCAAAAGGAATTAAATCTTAGGCAACATAGATGGTTCGAACTATTAAACGATTATGAGTTGATTATAGATTACCATCCAGGAAAAGCGAACGTGGTCACCGATGCATTAAGTAGAAAATCATTGTTTGCTTTGAGAGCAATGAATGCCCAATTGACCTTGTTAGAGGATGTTTCAGTTCTAGCAGAGCTAAAAGCTAGACCAATGTTTATTCAAGAAATTTTTGAGGCTCAGAAGAGTGATAGCGAATTTCTATCCAAGAAAACACTATGTGAATCAGATGTTGAATCTGATTTTTAGATCTGATTCGATGGTTGCTTGAGATTCTGGGATAGGATTTGTGTTCCTAAGGACACTAAATTGATTCAGAAGATATTAGATGAGGCACATAGTGGTTGCTTATCAGTATACCCCGGGAGTACGAAAATGTATAATGATTTGAAGAAAATGCATTGGTGGCTGGGAATGAAAAGAGACATTTCAGAGTTCGTTTCCAAGTGTCTTGTGTGTCATCAAGTGAAAGCTACACAACAAGTGCCTACGGTTCTACTTCAGCCCATCACTGTCCCCGAGTGGTAGTGCGATTAGATTACTATGGATTTCGTGGGAGATTTACCGGTAACCCCAAAGAAAAAAGGATGCTGTTTGGGTTATTGTGGATAGGCTAACAAAGTCGGCACATTTTATACTTGTGCGTACCGACTACTCCCTTGAAAGATTGGCTGACTTGTACGTTTCTAAAATTGTGAGACTATACAGCGTACCCTTGTCGATTATTTTGGATAGGGATCCGAGATTTACCTCGAGGTTTTGGAAAAAGTTACAAGAGGCATTGGGAACAAAGTTGAGTTTCAGCACGACATTTCACCCGCAAACTGACAGTCAGTCGAAAAGAGTGATTTAGATTTTAGAACACATGTTGCGATGTTGTGTTCTCGAATTTCAAGGTAGCTGAGAGAGGTACTTATCATTGGTTGAATTCACTTACAATAATAGCTATCAGTCGAGTTTGAAGATGGCGCCTTATGAGGCTTTATATGGGCGAAAGTGTCGAACACCCTTATATTGGACCGAGCTCAGAGAGAGTCAGATTCACGGGGTCGATCTAGTCAAGGTGTGACAGCCCTAATGTGACCCTAGTAGGGAAGTGGTTTCGGGACCACAAAACCGAGTCATAAAATAACTAACCGTCATATTTGATGCTTCTTATTTATATATATGCATGTGTGAAAATTTCATATTTGAATTTTTTTAATTGAAAGTGAATTTTAGTAAATAGGACTTATGTGAGAAAATTTAGAAATGTGCTAGGCAAATGTAAAGTGGCCTATTAATGCATGTTATAAAAATGATGGGTTTGCATGTCAAATTACCCAAAATTTGAGCTAGTGGCCGGCCATGCTATGGGTCATAATATATTATAAACATGTTGTGTTAATGTTTTATGTTAGAAATAATAAAATAAAAGGGTTAGTAATAAAATAAGGAGATGAAGGGTGATGAAAACAAAGAAAAGAAAAAAAAGTGTTCATCCTTTAACATCTTTGGCCAAAAATTTCAAGGAGAAAGGAAGGAGAAAGGAGTTCTCTTGCTTCATGTTCGGCTTAGATGAGGATTAGGAAGAGGTAAGTATCTTGAAATTCTTGGAAAATTATGTATAACGAAGGTGGTTAGTTCAAGTTCTATTCATTCCATGGATTAAATTTTGATTGATTGGAGGTTTGATATTCGGCTAAGTAGTTTGAAGCTCATAGTACATATATATTTTTTTCTTCCTTCTTGAAGGTTGAAATTGGGTTGTTCCTAAGGGGTGCCAAATGGGGTCACTGAAGGGCCTTGAGGAACAATATGTGTGGCTTGGGTTATAACATTCGGCCATGGTAGTAAATAGAAGTGATAAATGGTAGTTAAGTGAAGTAGAGTCTAGCAAATGAGCACATATGTGCATTAGTTACTAAATGGAGAAAAATCGGCTAACAAGTGTGTACTAAGGCCGAATATGATTTTGGATATTATTGGGCAATGTATGTGTTTTAAATTAATGGAATGGAGAGGATGCTTTAATTGTGTTATGAACAATTATATGTTAAATTAAGGTTTGCTAAGCTAGCTATTAAGGTGAAGTGCAAATGTTAGTATTTGATTGCTAGTGTATATATGTGTACTAGCCGAGTTTTGAATTTGAATAATGGTTTGAGCACCATATGTGGTATTGAGATTGTTTGAGTGAATTCATAGATATTTATATGATGAATTCGGTTGTAGATATACATGCTTAAATAAGATGCACACATGAATGAATAGATAGATTGGTGTTGCATGTATTCAGTTATAGGCAAGCATAATGATGACTCTATCTTGACTTAGATAATCGGCTCAAGGAGAATATTAGCCAATATGTTGAATTTGGTTCATGATTTCATAAATATGACTCTAATGTCTAATATATATATATATATAGACTAAGTACCTTGAATTTCTCTTGATGTTCAGGATGATTAAATCAATTTATTTGTTAAATTAAGCTCAAGAGCAAAGGGGAACTAAATCCGATAAAGGGAAGGAAAAAGTAATTGAATAGCCGTTGAAGACGTTCGACAACATCCGAGGTAAGTTTTCGAGTAATGGAACTTAGATTATGATTCGATTAGATCATGTTATAAGCAAATCAATCATGCTCTTTGTATGTAGCTATTGAGCCGAAAATGATAATGCTTGATAAGTGACTTGTGTTTGAATTCTAGTTATGAAAATGAAATATAGATGTGTCATGATTTAATGATATGTGCATGAATATTCGGATGATAACCGGGCTAAGTCCCGAAGGCATTTGTGCGAGTTGCTATATCCGGGCTAAGTCCCGAAGGCATTTGTACGAGTTACTATATCCGGGCTAAGTCCCGAAGGCATTTGCGCGAGTTACTAGAACCGGGCTAAGTCCCGAAGGCATTTCAGCGAGTAGCTATATCCGGCTAAATCTCGAAGGTACTTGGTTTGGGAATGAGCAATCTTGCTGTAATAATTTCAATTAATACGCTCGTAAAACCCTAACGATGAGGTATGTTTTGTATATGCAGTGGAATAATTGATTCCTTTTAAATAGTATTCGCTCAATCGATTAAAAAGCTTCCGGCCTTTAGTCAAGTTGATTCCTTATGTATGAATATAAGGGTTGGAAATGTGAAGTAGGTATGATTGAGAGAATATGTGTATATGAAATTATTCGTTTAGTCATATGAATGCTATACTTCAGTTGTGCATGATTTCATTACACAAAACTTACTAAGCATTAAATGCTTATTCCGTTTCTTTGATACTTTGTTTTATAGATTTTGGTTCGTCAGCTAGCGGATTCGGGAGTGTCAAAGTCAAAGTCATCCACACTATCAAAGCCTTTATGGTACTCTTTTAGTTGAACTCTGAAAATGGCATGTATAGGACTACCCTTTTGTCATTGGTCATGTACCTTTCGATAATGTATATATTTGGATAGCCATGCGAAAATGGCTATATATATTTTGAGCATAGCGATATAATCATTTTGTATGTTGTTCATGGAGTGTTATGGAAATGTTGGTAACGATTAGCCATTGGAATGGTTAATCACGATCATTTTGGTGCTATGTATGACAAAATTTTAGTTGATCCATGGAAAACCATGAAATAGGTAAAGTTTACCTTAAAAACAGATGCTGACAGCAGCAGTGACGTGGATTTGAAAAATCGCTAAAAATAGTAGGAATGGAATTAAATAGTTTATAAATTATGTAATCGAACCTTGATGAATCTATTTTCATATGAAAGTAACGAAATGATCATATGAGCCATATTTTATGAGATGTTTAATTTTTCGTGAAACAGGGCCAGAGCAATTTCTGGATCCCCTGTTCCGACTTTGGAAATTCACTCTAAATTAACCAGAGATAATTAGAAGTCATGCCCTATATTTACAGATTCCTTTTTGAGTCTAGTTTCTTTAGAAACAAACGGTATAAGTATTGAAGCCCTGTACAGGGAGATATCTAAGTCGTAATACATGAAGGTCAGAGTAGTTGAACCCTAAAACAGGGGAGACTTTAACTAATAAACTGTACTAATTGGCTTTACCACAAATTCTAGAAAAACATTTGTAGATGGGCATATGAGTATAGTTTTAGTAAAAATTTACGGAACTGGTTTTTGAGTTTTGGAACTCGAGATATGATTTTTAAGGTGACAGTGACGCAGTTAGCCAGCTTGTCTTGAAATTTTTAAAATGGACTGTGCAAATAAATGAATTAAGTCTGTTAGCACCTCGTGTTCGACTCCGGAAACGGTCTCGGGTAAGGGGTGTTACAATTTTATTAGTATCAGAGCTATGGTTTAGTCGATTCTAGGACTACCATAATACGTTTGGGTCTAGCTATACGTGCCATTATGTGTTTATTGATAGTATGGTGATTTCTGACAGTTAAAAATGTGTTTACTTATAGTAATGGACCCCGATCCCAACCGAGTGGTAGCTGATGATGTTGAGAGTATAGCGCCTGCTCCCGCGCAAGGGACAGCGCCGGCGGACTCTCAGCCTATTGCTAGTAATCAGAATGATGAAGCTAGACAAGCTTTTTATAGCATGATGAATGATTGGTTCAACCAATACATTCGAACTAATACGGCTGTTCCACAACCTCCATTCCCGACTAATACAACCCCCGCACCTACAATACCTCTGGTAACTGACCAAATAAGGTCAAATAAGCCCCCAGTTGAAAGAATCTGAAAACACGGGGCTACTAAATTTAAAGCTACGGACAGCGATGATGCCGAACAAGCTGGATTTTGGTTGGACAACACTATTCGGGTACTCGATAAACTATCTTGCACACCCGATGAATGCCTACAGTGTACTATCTCCTTGCTACGTGATTCCGCCTACTATTGGTGGAATACGTTGATTTCTATTGTGCCCAGAGAGCAAGTAACTTTGGAGTTTTTCAAACCGAGTTTCGAAAAAAGTATATCAGTCAGAGATTCATTGATCAAAAACGGAAGGAATTTCTTGAACTTAAACAAGGTTCCATGTCGATTACTGATTACGAACGAAAGTTTGTAAGGCTTAGCCGGTACGCGCGAGAATGCATTTCTTCAGAAGCTGTGATGTGTAAACGTTTCGAGGATGGACTGAACGATGATATAAAGCTATATGTTGGCATTTTAGAAATTCGAGAATTTGTGGTACTTGTCGAACGAGCTTGCAAAGCCGAAGAGCTCAGTAAGGAGAAAATAAAAGCTGATATGGGAGCAAAGGAGTTTCGTAAGAGATCTTCGGGAAAGCCCTTTCAACAGTCATCGAAGAAATTTAGAGATGACTTAGGCCGGTCTAGAGACACTTCGGGTTTTTCTAGACGAGATCGCGATCGACCCCCTGTGAGTACACAAGTCACGTCGGTCGCCAGTGTTGGAAATGATTGTCGAGACAGAACAGAGTGCCAGTATTGTGGTAAATGGCATTCGGGAAGTTGTAGATTCCATGACCGCTCCTGTTATAAGTGTGGATCAGCTGACCACTTTATCAAGGATTACCCGAGACTGTCTGAACAGAATGTAAATCAGAGTGGGAAACCGGGTGCTACTACTGCTCGAGGTAGACCATCTAAGAATGCGGGAAATCCTAGTGGCGGTCAGAGAGGATCTAGAGATGCTACAACCAGATCTGAGGCTCGTGCTCCTGCAAGAGCTTATGCTATACGCGCACGCGAGGATGCTTCTTCGCCAGATGTTATTACCGGTACTTTTACTCTCTTTAATACTAGTGTGATTGCTTTGATTGACCCTGGCTCTACTCATTCTTATATATGTGAAACCTTAGCATCCAGTAAGACTTTACTTATTGAGTCTACTGAGTTTGTAATTCGAGTGTCGAATCCCTTAGGTCGTTATGTACTTGTTGACAAAGTGTGTAAGAAATGTCCCCTAGTAATCCGAGGTTCCTGTTTTCCGGCCGATTTGATGCTTTTACCGTTTGATGAATTTGATGTTATCCTCGGTATGGATTGGTTGACAGTACATGATGCAATTGTAAATTGCAAAAGAAAAACCATTGATTTGAGGTGTGTAAACAACGAGATAATCCGAGTTGAGTCTACTGACTTGAGTGGGTTGCCAGCTGTAATATCATCGATGTTGGCTCAGAAATATATAAGAAAGGGGTGTGAAGCATACCTTGCGTATGTACTTGATGACAAAGAGTTAGAAAAGAAGCCTGAATCTGTGCCGGTGGTTTGTGAATATCTGGATGGTTTTCCCGAAGAATTACCGGGTTTACCACCTATTCGGGAGGTAGAGTTTGGTATTGAGCTTGTACTTGGGACTACACCGATTTTGATAGCTCCGTATCGTATGGCACCAACGGAATTGAAGGAATTGAAGGCTCAGTTGCAAGAGTTGATGGATAGAGGTTTCGCTCGACCAAGTTTCTCACCTTGGGGTGCACCAGTATTGTTTGTGAAAAAGAAGGACAGAACCACGAGGTTGTGCATCGACTATCGTCAGCTGAATAAGGTGACAATAAAGAATAAATATCCGATACCGCGTATTGACTATTTGTTTGATCAACTAAAGGGAGCCTCAGTGTTTTCAAAGATAGATTTGAGATTGGGTTATTATCAGTTGCGAATTCGGGATTCAGATATACCCAAAACTGCTTTCAAAACGAGATACGGTCACTACGAGTTCTTAGTGATGCCATTTAGGCTCACTAATGCCCCTGCGGTATTTATGGATTTGATGAATCGGATCTTCAGACCGTATTTGGATCGATTTGTAGTTGTGTTTATCGATGATATTTTGGTCTATTCGAGAAATGAAACCGATCATGCTGACACCTGGGATTAGTGTTGCAAATTTTACGGGATAAGCAGTTATATGCTAAGTTCAATAAGTGTGAGTTCTGGTTAAGAGAGGTGAGCTTCTTGGGTCATGTTGTATCTGCATCGGGTATTCGAGTTGATCCGAGCAAAATTTCAGCCATACTTAACTAGAAGCCTCCGAGAAATATTACTGAGGTTCGGAGCTTTTTGGGACTAGCCGGCTACTACAGACGGTTTGTAAAGGGTTTCTCGATGATAGTCACACCAATGACGAAGCTACTTCAAAAAGATGTTAAGTTCGAATGGACGGAAAAATGTCAGAAAAGTTTCAATCAATTGAAAACTTATTTGACTGAAGCTCTAATTCTAGTGCAGCCCGAGTCAGGCAAAGAGTTTGTCATTTATAGTGATGCATCCCTACTTCGGTTGGGTTGCGTATTGATGCAAGAAGGTCGAGTTGTGGCCTATGCGTCGAGACAATTGAAGCCACATGAGAAAAATTATCCGACCCACAATCTCGAGCTAGCTGCCATCGTATTCGCTTTGAAAATATGGCGACATTACTTATTTGGTGAGAAGTGCCATGTATATTCGGATAACAAAAGTCTCAAATATTTGATGACTTAAAGAGACTTGAATCTGCGACAACGGCGTTGGCTTGAGTTGTTGAAAGATTATGAGCTTGTCATTGACTATCACCCGGGAAAGGCTAATGTGGTTGCAGATGCTTTAAGTCGTAAATCACTATTTGCTTTACGAGCTATGAATGTACACTTGTCTGTTCTATCCGAAAATGTGTTAGTAGCAGAATTAAAGGCTAAACCATTGTTGATTCATCAAATTCGTGAAGCTCAAAAAGTCGATGATGAATTAGTTGCAAAACGGGCTGAATATGTTCCGAATATGGAATCGGAGTTTCAAATTGATGATGACGATTGTTTGAGGTTCAGAAGTCGTTTGTGTGTTCCAAGAAATTCAGAACTTATTTCGATGATTCTGAACGAAGCTCATTGTAGCCGAATGTCAATTCACCCGGGGAGTACGAAAATGTACAACGATCTGAGCCGTCAGTTTTGGTGGCATGGTATGAAACGAGACATTTCCGATTTTGTTTCGAAGCGTTTAATATGTCAGCAAGTGAAGGCGGAACATCAAGTGCCTACGGGTTTACTTCAGCCGATCATGATACCTGAATGGAAATGGGATCGAGTCACGATGGATTTTGTATCTGGGTTGCCAGTATCGGCAAATAAGAAAGATGCGATTTGGGTTGTTGTTGATAGACTGACTAAGTCGGCTCACTTTATCCCCGTACGTACGGATTTTTCATTGGATAAACTAGCTGAATTGTATGTTTCTCAGATTGTGAGATTACACGGGGTACCTATTTCTATTGTGTCAGACAGAGATCCGAGATTCACCTCGCAATTTTGGAAGAAATTGCAAGAAGCTTTGGGTACCCAGCTGCATTTTAGCACTGCTTTTCATCCCCAAACCGATGGTCAATCCGAGCGGATAATTCAGATACTCGAGGATATGTTGAGATGTTGCATCCTTGAGTTTAGTGGTTCATGGGAACGGTATTTACCTTTGATTGAATTTGCTTACAACAATAGTTTTCAATTAAGTATTAAGATGGCACCTTACGAGGCTTTGTACGGTTGTAAATGCCGTACACCATTGTTTTGGACCGAGCTCTGTGAAAGTAAAATTTTCGGAGTTGATTTGATTAAAGATGCTGAACAGAAAGTAAAAGTAATCCGTGAAAGTCTGAAGGCAGCCACAGATCGTCAGAAGTCGTACGCGGATTTGAAACGAAAAGACATTGAGTATCAGGTGGGAGACAAAGTGTTTCTCAAAGTTTCACCTTGGAAAAAGATACTCAGATTTGGGCGTAAGGGCAAATTGAGTCTGAGGTTCATCGGGCCATATTAAATATCCGAACGAGTTGGTCCAGTTGCGTATAGATTGATTTTACCCCCTGAACTTGAAAAGATTCACGACGTCTTCCATGTTTCGATGCTTCGACGTTATAGATCTGATCCATCGCACATAATTAATCCATCAAAGGTTTAAATTCAATCTGATATGAGTTATGAAGAAGAACCAATTCGTATCCTAGCTCGTGAAGTGAAAGAGTTACGAAACAAAAAGGTTCCGTTAGTAAAGGTATTATGGCTCAAACACGGGATCGAAGAAGCTACTTGGGAAACCGAGAACTCTATGAAAGAACGTTACCCAAACCTATTTACCGATAAGATTTTCGGGGACGAAAATTTCATAAAGTGGGGGAGAGTTGTGACAGCCCTAATGTGACCCTAGTAGGGAAGTGGTTTCGGGACCACAAAACCGAGTCATAAAAATAACTAACCATCATATTTGATGCTTATTATATATATATGCATGTGTGAAAATTTCATATTTGAATTTTGTTAATTGAAAGTGAATTTTAGTAAATAGGACTTATGTGATAAAATTTAGAAATGTGCTAGGGAAATGTAAAGTGGCCTATTAATGCATGTTATAAAAATGATGGGTTTGCATGTCAAATTACCCAAAATTTGAGCTAGTGGCCGGCCATGCTATGGGTCATAACATATTATAAACATGTTGTGTTAATGTTTTATGTTAGAAATAATAAAATAAAAGGGTTAGTAATAAAATAAGGAGATGAAGGGTGATGAAAACAAAGAAAAAAAAAAGTGTTCATCCTTTAACATCTTTGGCCGAAAATTTCAAGGAGAAAGGAAGGAGAAAGGAGTTCTCTTGCTTCATGTTCGGCTTGGATGAGGATTAGGAAGAGGTAAGTATCTTGAAATTCTTGGAAAATTATGTATAAAGAAGGTGGTTAGTTCAAGTTCTATTCATTCCATGGATTAAATTTTGATTGATTGGAGGTTTGATATTCGGCCAAGTAGTTTGAAGCTCTTAGTACATATATTTTTTTTCTTCCTTCTTGAAGGTTGAAATTGGGTTGTTCCTAAGGGGTGCCGAATGGGGTCATTGAAGGGCCTTGAGGAACAATATGTGTGGCTTAGGTTATAACATTCGGCCATGGTAGTAAATAGAAGTGATAAATGGTAGTTAGGTGAAGTAGAGTCTAGCAAATGAGCACATATGTGCATTAGTTACTAAATGGAGAAAAATCGGCTAACAAGTGTGTACTAAGGCCAAATATGATTTTGGATATTATTGGGCAATGTATGTGTTTTAAATTAATGGAATGGAGAGGATGCTTTAATTGTGTTATGAACAATTATATGTTAAATTAAGGTTTGCTAAGCTAGCTATTAAGGTGAAGTGCAAATGTTAGTATTTGATTGCTAGTGTATATATGTGTACTATCCGAGTTTTGAATTTGAATAATGGTTTGAGCATCATGTGTGGTATTGAGATTGTTTGAGTGAATTCATAGATATTTATATGATGAACTCGGTTGTAGATATACATGCTTAAATAAGATGCACACATGAATGAATAGATAGATTGGTGTTGCATGTATTCGGTTATAGGAAAGCATAATGATGACTCTATCTTGACTTAGATAATCGGCTCAAGGAGAATATTAGCCAATATGTTGAATTTGGTTCATGATTTCATAAATATGACTCTAATGTCTAATATATATATATATAGACTAAGTACCTTGAATTTCTCTTGATGTTCAAGATGATTAAATCAACTTATTTGTTAAATTAATCTCAAGAGCAAAGGGGAACTAAATCCGATAAAGGGAAGGAAAAAGTAATTGAATAGCCGTTGAAGACGTTCGACAACATCCGAGGTAAGTTTTCGAGTAATGGAACTTAGATTATGATTCGATTAGATCATGTTATAAGCAAATCAATCATGCTCTTTGTATGTAGCTATTGAGCCGAAAATGATAATGCTTGATAAGTGACTTGTGTTTGAATTCTAGTTATGACAATGAAATATAGATGTGTCATGATTTAATGATATGTGCATGAATATTCGGATGATAACCGGGCTAAGTCCCGAAGGCATTTGTGCGAGTTGCTATATCCGGGCTAAGTCTCGAAGGCATTTGTACGAGTTACTATATCCGGGCTAAGTCCGAAGGCATTTGCGCGAGTTACTATAACCGGGCTAAGTCCCGAAGGCATTTCAGCGAGTAGCTATATCCGGCTAAATCCCGAAGGTACTTGGTTTGGGAATGAGCAATCTTGCTATAATAATTTCAATTAATACGCTCGTAAAACCCCAACAATGAGGTATGTTTTGTATATGCATTGGAATAATTGATTCCTTTTAAATAGTATTCGCTCAATCGATTAACAAGCTTCCGGCCTTTAGTCAAGTTGATTCCTTATGTATGAATATAAGGGTTGAAAATGTGAAGTAGGTATGATTGTGAGAATATGTGTATATGAAATTATTCGTTTAGTCATATGAATGCTATACTTCAGTTGTGCATGATTTCATTACTCAAAACTTACTAAGCATTAAATGATTATTCCGTTTCTTTGATACTTTGTTTTATAGATTTTGGTTCGTCAGCTAGCGGATTCGGGAGTGTCAAAGTCAAAGTCATCCACACTATCAAAGCCCTTTTGGTACTCTTTTAGTTGAACTCTGAAAATGGCATGTATAGGACTACCCTTTTGTTGTTGGTCATGTACCTTTCGGTAATGTATATATTTGGATAGCCATGCGAAAATGGCTTATATATATTTTGAGCATAGCGATATAATCATTTTGTATGTTGTTCATGGAGTGTTATGGAAATGTTGGTAACGATTAGCCATTGGAATGGTTAATCACGATCATTTTGGTGCTATGTATGACAAAATTTTAGTTGATCCATGGAAAACCATGAAATAGGTAAAGTTTACCTTAAAAACAGATGCTGACAGCAGTAGTGACGTGGATTTGAAAAATCGGTAAAAATAGTAGGAATGGAATTAAATAGTGAATAAATTATGTAATCGAACCTTGATGAATCTATTTTCATATGAAAGTAACGAAATGATCATATGAGCCATATTTTATGAGATGTTTAAGTTTTTGTGAAACAGGGCTAGAGCGATTTCTGGATCCCCTATTCCGACTTTGGAAATTCACTATAAATTAACCAGAGATAATTAGAAGTCATGCCCTATATGTACAGATTCCTTTTCGAGTCTAGTTGCTTTAGAAACAAACGGTATAAGTATTGAAGCCCTGTACAGGGAGATATCTAAGTCGTAATGCATGAAGGTCAGAGTAGTTGAACCCTGAAACAGGGGAGACTTTAACTAATAAAATGCACTAATTGGCTTGACCAAATATTCTAGAAAAACATTTGTAGATGGAAATATGAGTCTAGTTTCAGGAAACATTTACGAAACTAGTTTTGGAGTTTTGGAACTCGAGATATGATTTTTAAGGTGACAGTGATGCAGTTAGCCAGCTTGTCTAGAAATTTTTAAAATGGACTGTGCAAATAAATGAATTAAGTCTGTTACACCTCGTGTTCGACTCCGACAATGGTCTCGGGTAAGGGGTGTTACACAAGGAGATTGAAGAGAAAGTTAAAGTGATTCGTGACTGTTTGAAGGCCACCTTGGATAGGTAGAAATCCTATGCGGATTTGAAATGGAAAGAGATTGAATTTCAAGTTAGCGATCGAGTGTTTTTGAAAGTATCCCCATAGAGAAAAGTTCTTAGATTTGGTAGGAGAGGCAAGTTGAGTCCTCATTTCATAGGACCTTATGAAGTTACCGAGAGAGTAAGGCCAGTTGCCTATCAATTTTTCTTACCACCAGAATTGGAAAAGATTCATGACGTGTTTCATGTGTCCATGCTACGTTGATATAGATCAGACCCTTCGCATGTGATTGTGCCAATTGAGGTTGAGATTCATCCGTATATGTCCTATGGTGAGGAACCTATTAAGATCCTAGCTCGAGAGGTTAAGCAACTGATAAATAAGAGCGTTCCCCTTGTAAAAGTATTATGGCAGTGACATGGGGTTGAAGAGACCACATGGGAGCCCGAAGAGATCATGGAAAGCCAATACCCAAACCTTTTTATAGGTAAGATTTTTGAGGACGAAAATCCCTAAAGGGGGGAGAATTGTAACGGCCTGATTTTGGGGCTAGTCGGAATAATGATTTTGGAACCACTAAATCGAGGTCGAGGAAATTATTTTAAAGCATGATTAGATAAGTACATGAAAATTTTGGTGAATTAATTTTAGCGATTGCTTGCCTAATTGTGAAAAAGGACTAAATCGCATAAAGTACAAAAATCCTATTTTGTGAGATAAGAGTGTCAATTAGCTAAAGAACCTAAATTGTGGGCCTTAAGGAGTAATTATATCCTTAAAGAATAGGGTGGTCGGCCATGGGGGGGACAAATTGATGGGGAAGTCAAAATTAGGTGATGTTTTGGTCACCAATTTTAACTAGTTTTAAATAAAATAAATCAAAAAAGGCTTCATGTTTTTATTTCTTCTTGAACCGATTTTCATCTTCAAAAGGGGGATTTTGAGAGCTCAAAGTATCAGCCATTAACATCTCTTACAAGTAAGTCATTTATAAGGTTATTCTTGATGATTTTTATATTTTTGGACTCATTGTAACATAAGCTTTCTATAAAGGGGATTATTTTGCAAAATGGTTGAGAGATTAGGGTTTTGCCATGAAAGCATGTGTAGTTTTCTAAAACTTTATGGAAGAATATGAGTATTCGATGTGTAATAAACAACTTTTATGAAGGGATTTTTCATGAAAACCCTAATAGGGACTATTTTGCAAAAGTTGGAAATTTGTTGATAAATGTGAGAAAGAATGGAAATTTTGGATTGCTTCTAGTATAAAAAGTAATCCGCTAGGCTTATAAAATGAAGAATTTCAATAAAAATTGATTTTCAAGAATAGGGGTAAAATGGTTATTTTGTGAAAGTCTAGGAGCAAAATGGTCATTTTGCTCAATTATGAACTTTCGGGCGTCTAAATTGATAAGCTAATGAAATAAATGAATTTTATTAATTTAGATCTAGAGAAACGTGCTTCGAGTCTTGATCGGGGTAAGAACAAAGTTTACGAGGATTAAGCTGGCCTTTATCATTTTGTATCGAGGCAAGTACATATGTAAATAATGTGTTATTGAAGTTTACTTTGGTATATTTTAATAATATACATATATAATTAGCTTATTGTTGTTATGTATCTAAATTCCAATTGTTACCATGAATGTTTAAATGATATGTTATGTGAGTAAATTACAATGTGAGCAAATGCAATGCTATTCGATTAGATATGAAGCCCCGTTGAACCTTAGACATAGCATAGGATACAAAGGGGCATGTTATGGAAATTATGTGGTCTGAACTCATGAGTTGAGTCTGAGTTCATGAGATAAATGCTATAGGTAACGTTGGTTTGGGTACTGGCTTTTTGTACAGACCTGTGAGTGGCTCAATGAGCATACGTTACATGATAGCTATGGGGTACGGGTCCTGACTTGATAAAAAGGCCTATGAGTAGCTTAAATGTGAGTGTTTCATAGCACAAGGTAGCCCTGATTTCTTATATGGCATTTAGATGTAAATTCCTCACATATCCATATGTATTTTGAGAGTTCAACAAATAACCCGAAGATTTAGTTGATGAATATTTTGATGAGGTATGTATACTGAACTCATGGTTAGGACCTGAGTAAGGAACTAGGTGTTTTAAGTATACACGAATGAAAAGAAGAGTAAGATAGAGACATTAAGTGATTTATATCTTTTAAGCATGACAAGCTACCGTTGGATGAATATGATTTTCTTATAATTACACTTTATTTGCATATATGTACTTAATAAGCTCCCACGCTTACCCTCCTTTCTTTTCTTTCCTTATAGTGCCGCCAAGCTAGCACCGGGGATCCAATGACATCAAAAGCTTCGATCACACTATCACTCAAGACCTTGGTATAGCTAGTTTCATTGTTTTGTTTTCTAGCATGTATAGGGACTCGAGTCTTTGTTTAGTGTTTTATTAGTTAGCCATAATATGTTGGCTCATATGATTAATATGATACTCATTTTGTAGAAGGCCATGGATGATGGTCAATACTCATTTTGATTTATAAAGAGAAGA
Organism: Gossypium hirsutum; assembly: GCF_007990345.1. Lineage (NCBI taxonomy): Eukaryota > Viridiplantae > Streptophyta > Magnoliopsida > Malvales > Malvaceae > Gossypium > Gossypium hirsutum. The sequence continues at coordinate 36,445,450 of NC_053431.1, read as the reverse complement.
TGATATTTTCATGGATGAGTAAATTGCATAAATGAAATGTTGTCCATTTTGGTTATTTTGGTGATGTGATGTGCCCTTATGTTAGTATAGAGTGATTTTGTACAGGTTACATAAGTAAGGGTGACAAAAAGGCTTGGTAAATAGCCTTATTATGTCCACATAGGTAGGCACATAGGCGTATGTCTAGGCTGTGTGTGACACACGGTTCACCACATGGGCATCTGATATGGTCGTGTGTCGCCTGCACGTAAGAATTGTAAATCAGTATGCATGGTAGTAAACACACGGGCAGAGACGCGACCGTGTATCTCAGCCGTGTGAAGGGCACGACCTAGCACACGAGATTGTGCCTTAGCCATGTGGCCCTTAAGGATTGTTGACGTCAGAAACAGAATGTCCAAGTTTTTGCACAGGGCTAGGACATGGGTGTGTCATAGCCGTGTGAAGGACACGGACCAGAGACACAGACGTGTTCCAGGCCATGTGAAAACCCCTGTAGGTGTGCATTTAGAATTAATTCCACATGAGTATCGTTCACGGGCGTGTCCCTGTATTGCTTAGGCTGTGTGAGCTACACGGGCCAATAGCACTAGCATGTTGAAATGTCACACGGGCATGTTGCCCCTCCCACATAGATGTGTGCTCTTGTGTTAAGAGTTATTTTCAGAGTTCTTTAAAGGACTCGGACTATTTCCGAATGGGTTTCAATGGATGTTTTGGGCTTAGTAGGCTCTTATTAAGGAATTTATAAATAAAATTGAAAAAGTTTTAATTTGACCATGTTTTGGTGTTATGAAAATGTCTATATGCATAAGTTTAAGTTAGGTAATACCTCATATTCCGACCCGGCGTGGGGGTGTTACAGTAGCCTTATCTCTCATATTCGAATGAGTAGTCCCAGTAGCATTGCTTTGACCTGAACGTTTACTTCTTTCGAAAGTGATTATTTGTTTTTCTCTTTGTTCTTCCTCCTCTTTTTTCAGTTGAGGATTGTCTCGAATAAAATGGTCAGTGGCCCCACATTTGTAACAAGCTCCTGCCTTACCTCTACATTCACCGAAGTGATTTTTCGCACAATATTTACATTTGGGCTTTGGAACATTTTGCACACTACCCACACTAGCCGTAGGTCTAATAGTTATCTCTAAATCTTGTTGAGTCATTTTTTTCTTATTTGATCGTTCAAGCATTGAAGTAGCTCGATTGTATTCCTCTTTAGGCTTTTTAGTCGAAAATGCTGAAAATGATTTGGAGGAGCTTCTCTTGTAGGATTCTTTACTTCTTCTATCTCTCTGCATCTTTCTATTGTGAACTTCTTCTATCTTTTGAAAAAGATCTGGTAAAACAACAAATTCCCTTATTTTAGTGCCCTCAATCATCATTCTAATTTCATCATTTAATCCTTCCTCAAATTGAATACACATTTCTTCTTCGGTTGGTACAATTTCTTGGGTATATCTACTATGGTATATAAATTCCCTTTCATACTCGGCTACTGATGAATTACCTTGTCGCAAATCAAGGAATTCACTCTTCTTTTTATCTAAATACCTCTTGCTGATATATTTCTTTTTAAACTCACTCTGAAAGAATTCCCAAGTGATTTTCTCTTTCGGCACCACTGTAACACCCCTCGCCCGTATCCCTCGCCGGAACAGGGTTCGAGGTGTTACCTGACTTAAACTCAGTCAATCACACAAAAACCGTGCCAAAAAATTTCAATCAATTTAAGTATTTTCTTTTCACATGCAATCTGTCCCATATATGGGCTTACGAGGCCCAAAACATCACTAGCCAACATAGGCCAATTCACATGGCCAAAACACTTTATCAATACAAGCCACCACCTTTGGCTAACTTATAGTATCACATACTCAACATTAAAACCCTATACATGCCATAGACTCGAAATACTAGGATTTACTTACACCAATAGTGTGAGCTCGACAGTGTGATAATATCTCCGACGAACTCCAACCCGAGCAAATAACTGGAGCTAACAATCTACAAAACAGAGGAATGTAACAATGGAGTAAGCTTTCATAAGCTTAGTAAGTTTTAAGCAATGCAAACAAATAAACGCAATTATACTTCGATTATTCAATTTCTCAAGAGGCCATATTCTAGGTATATTGCCATCTGGCCGAATACACACAAACACATAATGCACGTTCAGCATTCTTATCATACATAATCTGAATTCATATAACATAATTAACTCAAATACTTTCACATACTTTCACACCCTGACCCGATGTATCATGATCATAGATATAGTTATAACATTTATTCACGTATGTATCACATTACACACTAATGATTTACTTCAAATCAAACTCACATATGAGTACATAATGTGTACCTGGCCCACTTAACGTATTGAATGTATTCATTTGTCAATCTAACACGAGGTACCTTAGTCTTAGACTTTTCTCAAATCACCGGCATTTCGCCTGCTAGGATCGAGGCCTGATTATCATTTCATCGGCATTATAGCCTGCTAGGCTCGAAAGCCCAAATAGTATCTCACCGGCATTATAGCCTGCTAGGCCCAAAGGCCCGAATAGTGTCTCACCAGCATAATAGCCTGCTAGGCTCAAAGGCCCGAATATAATACCAGCACTAGGCCTGCGGGATTTAACCCGGATATAATACTAGCACGAAGCCTGCGAGATTTAACCCGAATATATTACCAGCACGAAGCCTGCGAGATTTAACCCGGATATATTACCAGCACGAAGCCTGCGGGATTTAACCCGGATATAATTCTAGCATATAGCCTGCGGTCTTTAAGCCGGATACAAATATCATGCATATTTAATCATATATTAACACATTTCAACACTTTTCTTTCATCTCATTTTCACACTTAGCATTTGATAGCTTATGCATAACATTTTACTCACATTCATTTCAAACTTATCAATCGATTATAAAAGCACATTGCATATTTACCAACATGTTATACTTACCATTAGGCCATATAAGCATGATATAATACACTATCATTTCATCTTAAACATTCGGCTAAATCCCTATCTTACAAGGAACACCAAATTCACATAACATTTCATTTCACCGGCATTATATCCTGTTAGGCTCAAAGTTCGATATCATTTCACTGGCATTATAGCCTGCTAGGCCCGAAGCCTGAATATCACATTTCGATAGACAATTCACCTATTCTTTCCCACTTTCATAACTTATACTTCAATCATGTATAACTGAAACACATATCTATGAACAAAGATTTTCATCCTTTCAACCACATAGGGTTTAATTTCCACATTGGAACACATATCTTAGTACATCATTTAATAGTATCAAATTCGACTAGATATGCTAGTCACATACGGCTCATAACTTTAATTTAATATTCATTCAACACAAAGAACATATGTATATTTTCACTGAAGCATCATCTCAATACAATACATCTTGCTCACTGATTTGCACACAACCATTCAAATTAGCAATTATAAGATGGTTTCGAACATAGCCCATCCTTATCGATAATTTACGATGATTTTATCCTTACTCATATATATGACATAGGCATTTTCACCTATGCTTCTCAATTCACATTCATGATTCAATTCCAATCGATTTAACATGCATAAGTACATATCGCATACCTGACCAACTTAATGTATTGAATGAAATCGATTGTCAATTTAACACAAGGTCTCATAGTTGAACATAAACATGAAACCATTTCTTCTATGTCCGATTCACATCAATCATCAAATTCATTTAATTCACATGTACTTAATTAGGTTGTTTGTACCTGAATAGTTTACTTTACGGAACGAATCCACATATCGTATTAGCCCATAGTCTTATAGCACCACACTTTTAATAGTTTACCGGCAATTTGCCTGCTAGGTAATAACCTGATTTCATCGCCGGCCATAAGCCTGCTAGACCTTTAAGTCCGATGTCATTTCACCAGCATTACACCTACTAGGTTTGAAACCCGAATATATATTATAATGCATAACTTATATCATCAATCACTAACAGTTACCTCATCGAAGTTCACATTTAATCACTTTAGTACCAAGCCACATTCGGCTACCACAAAGGACTAATAAAAATAATTTTATACACATCATGGTTTCCTTTAGATATTTAATAATCACAAATCGTGATATCTCTACTAGCACATATACGACATAGTTTATTCATTGTAACACTCATTTAGTGCATCAAATTTCCAAATCCAATTCAACTTAAGCATAATAGCCATAATCGGCTTATAGCCTTAAATCATTACATATTCGGCATATTAACTAAATAAAATTTACATTCTCTCTGCCATATTAATTTAGCTCTTAGGCATATAAGAAGGAATCAAGCTTAAACACTTAAGAACTTACCTTGAACGTTGCCGAATGATTACAACGGCTATTCGATTACTTTCTCTTTTCCCTATCTGAATTTGCCCCTCTATGCTCTTGAGCTTAAATTCAAAGATTTTAAACTAGTCATTATTCGACTATTCCAGCATCACTTTCAAAATATTGTAACACCCCGAACCCGAGGCCGTCGCCGGAGTCGAACACGAGGTGTTAACAGACTTCAACCCACTTAAAAAAAAATTTTCCAGACAAGCTGCCAGTCTGCGTACTAGTCGCTAAAAAAATCATATCTCGAGTTCTGAAACTCGAAATCCAGTTCCGTAAATTTTCCCTGAAAATAGACTCATATGCCCATCTACACATTTTTTTCTAGAATTTTTGGTCGGACCAATTAGTACAGTTTATTAGTCAAAGTCTCCCATGTTACAGGGATCGACTACATTGACCTTTGTGCATTACGACTTGGATATCTCCCTGCACAGAGTTTCAACACTGATGCCGTTTGTTTCTATAGAAACTAGACTCAGAGAGGAATCTATACATATATGGTATGACTCCTAATTATCTCTGGTTGATTTATAATGAATTTCCAAAGTCGGAACAGGGAATCCAGAAACCGTTCTGGCCCTGTCTCACGAGAACCTGAATATCTCTTAACCTACTGTCCATATGATCTTTTCGTTGCTTCTATATGAAAATAGACTCATCGAGCTTAGAATACATAATTTATTCATCAATTAATTCCACTCCTACTATTTTTTAGTGATTTTTCAATCTCATGTCACTGCTGCTGCCAGCATCTGTTACGAAAGTAACTAGGTCCATTTCATGCCTACTCCTTGATCCAACTCAATCGAACATTCATGCCATTTTCGTATGGCTTAAAGTTTACATACTATAGTTCAAACACAACATAATAGCCTATACATGCCGAAATATTCTCCTAAGCCGACTAAGAAGAAAGTACCAAAACTTGCTATCCGGTGTGATGACTTCGATGACGGCCCGACCACGCAAAAAGAGATGTGTCCAAGAAACCTAGAATAGGTGACAAGGAAACACCGAGTGAGTTTATAACTCAGTAAGTCATAAGCTATGCACTACCATCCATCAATAACATTATCACAAGAGAAAACAAAATGGAACGAGGCTAATTACTCCATCCATTCTGAACCATACCATAGTTCCTCCGACCTATCGGTTTAATTTCATACCAATTTATGCATTCACAATCCACATACTCATCAATAGGATATTCGAGGCATTTTCATAAATCATTTTATTTTCGTTACAAACATACAACTAAACGGCCTTTCACCCATTCTACGATAAATTTCATGTACGTGACTTCAAGTATATTTGTCACATAGGTTCAAACTTACCAAGCTCAACACCAAGTATAGACATAGCACCTATTAGCCATGAACTCAAGACACTTACCCGATCCGCTGTCCGTGATCGACTCAATAGCGTCGCACACTTAGTGTCCATAATGATTCAAGAATATATATTAAGTCCGCACACTCAGTGCTATATAATCAACTCGCACACTTAGTGCTACATAATCAAACTCGCACACTTAGTGCTACATAGTCAACTCGCACACTTAGTGCTACATAGTCAAACTCGCACACTTAGTGCTACATAGTCAATTCGCACACTTAGTGCTGCACAATTTAAACCCGCACACGTAGCGCCAATCTCGTGGTCATAAATGTTTATACTCGCACATTTAGTGCCGAGATCAACAACTCAATACATCTCACCTCTTTTCTTTTCATTCAACACTTTCATCATCACATACGTACATGCATATATATATTTATTCATTCCATTCAGCATCATTACATAAACGTTATGACCATTTGAATTAATACCAACTATATGCTTAATGACTTACCTCGTGTTGGGTAAGACGGTTCCAACTCGGCTACTCGATGACCTTTTCTTTGCCTTTGCTCGATTCACCTCCTTTAACTCCTTGAGCTTAATCAATAATTTAACTAGTTTAACCACCTTGCTAAATATTTACAATCCAATTTCACATGTATATGTATGTTAGTATATTCGGCTAATAACCTCATGCAACTACCATATCATCAAAAATCTAATCACACATGCACATGCATTAGGTAAGTTACCTTTACTAATTTTAAACCCAACATCACACAAGCTCTCAAGTGATGGCCGAATGCTTCTTTTGTTACCCAACTAATCATTCGACAATTTCATCCCCTTTACCACCCTTTTATGCCTAATTATCTAAATCAAGATAAGATCATCAACATGCCTAACCATAGCCGAATGTGCAACATTAATCTATCACCTCTATCTCTTAAATACTATCAAGTTCATTTACTTCTAATTTCTTAAGTTCAACATCTTAATGCCCATTATAGCCACTCCCATTATCTAAATTTAAAAATCGGCAACACCCACATTTTAACTATCTTAGCCGAATACTCCTCAACACTTAGACTAAAGTATGCACATTAACTTAATACAACTTTCATTATTCCTTTCACCCTCAAACATAATTTATAAATCTTGCCCTTCCTTCCATGTTTCGGTCAATTATTCAAATTACCTCATAACATGAACATTCTTTTCAACTAATCTAGCATGACTCATTCGGCCTTAACAAAGAACCACTTTTCATACAAGGACAAAAATAAATCAAATGAACCTCCCATTTAAACCCCATTCTATCTTCTACTTACTCAATAATACATGTTTCTTAGTTCATATTCATCTATAACCATTTCAAATCACATACTACAAAACATCATCAATTTGGCATATAAGAACATAACCAAAGGTTTCTTGCAACACAACTCAAAAATCAACACATGGGTCATGTTATGAGCATCAAAACAACTCAACTTCACAAAAAAATGCCAAAAGAACCACATGATATCATACCTTAATCTATAAACTCACTTGGCCGAATGTCCTAGCTTCCATTTTTCTTTTCTTTTCCTTATGGTTTCGGCAAGATGATAGAAAAGATGATGGAACTTTGTTTTTATCACCACTTACTAATATAAATTTATTATACATAATTCCCACCAAATATAAAAAAATGAAGACAAGGGAACACCATAATGCATGCGTATGTTGGCCGGCCATTCACATTCAAAAATGGTCTATTTGACATGCAAGTCCACTCTTTTTGGTACATGCACTAATAGACCATTTTAAATTGGACTATCATATTTTCACAATGTCTCAAATCGATCCCTATTAACAATTTCTCATGCAATTGGAAAAATTAGGGAATGAAACTTCCACATACTCATGTTCACACATAATAAGCATAGAATATAGCAATTAATTATTTTACGACTCGGTCTTGTGGTCCCGAAACCACTTTCCGACTAGGGTCACATTAGGGCTGTCACAAATATAATATATATATTCGAATTTCACACCTACTGATCATAATAAGCTTATAAGAAATCAATAGGCAACTCATTAACAAATTTTTGTCAATGTTTACCACATAATCATAATTTCACTGCAAGCTGTCTTCCTGAGCAACAGTCACTAAATCATTTATAACTGGAGCTACGAAACTCCAAATCAAGTTCCGTTAATTTTCCCTGAAAATAGACTCATATATATTTTATACATAAAATTTTTAGAATTTTTGGTTTGGCCAATCAATACCAGATTTTTCTTAAAGTTTCCCCTGTTTCACCGTTTGACTAATCTGACCACTCCTCACTACGAATCAATTTTCTCATTGTACAGAATTAAAAATATGTTCTCGTTTATTTCATTTGAAACTAGACTCATTAAGGAGTCTAATCATATAAATTTCATCTTATGATAATTTTTGTACAATTTATAATGATTTTATAAAAACAGAACAGAGGATCTAGAAGTCATTCTGACCCTGTCCCACATCACTTCAAATACCTCATTATCGGCAATTCTTTTGCTTACACGGTTTCTTTATAAGAAACTAGGCTCATTAATCTTTAATTACATAATTTATTCAGCTTCTAAATCATCTCCCACAATTTATGGTGATTTTCCAAAATCATGTTATTGCTGCTGTCCCAAGCAGATTTATTACCAATTCACTCTTTCACACATAACTTGCATGCATGTTATTCAAACATGCATATCACAAATCAATCATCACATACCTTTGATTTCACTTAAGCATAATCTCCATTTCATCATTTTAAAGCACAAACATTACTCAATGTTATCCAAGTTCACATTCGGCCATAATACACACAACATGTTAGCCGATTTTCCCCCTTAGCATCTTAGGCACATGCATGCTCATTTGTTTGGCTCAACTTCACCTATCTTCCATTATTCATCAAAAGAACATGGAACAACAACCATTTCCTTCATTTCCATTCATGACCGAATGCTCACAACACAACCAAAAATAAAAAATATGCTTCATGAGTTAAGGTAGAATCAAGAAGAACTCATGAAAATCAAGATAGAAGTAAACTACCATGAACTTACCTTGGATTTTTCTTCCCCTAGTGACCGAATTTTTCAAGAGCTTTTTCCCCTCTTGCTCTCCTATTTTCGGCTATGAAGAACAAGGATGAACAAAAAACCTTGTCTTTTACTTCCTTTTGTTATTTTATTACTAACATTTTATGACACAAAAAAAACATATATTATTTGTGCCATACTTATGCCGTAATTTCAATAAAAAAATTGCACAAATGCTTATCATGCCCATCATGGCCGGCCACTATGTTTTAAGGTGGGAAATTTGACATGAAAATCCACCTATTTCATACTATAAGTTATTTGGCCACTACAAATTAGCCTATAGCATTTTCAAAAATTTTCACATGAGTCCTATTTCATAATTTCACTCACAAATGGAAAAATCAAAGCATGAAATTTTCACAGATGCACTTTCACAAGAAATAAACACATGACTCGGTTTTGTGATCCCGAAACCACTTTCCGACTAGGGCCAAATTAGGGTTGTCACAACCACGACCACTATAGTCATCCACCAATTATATGCTTCCTCTTTCAGTAAGGAAACAACACATCTCAAATAATCATCTTTGGAACAAGCCATTTCTTCAAAAACTCTTACTGTATTTTGAAGCTAATATTCAGCTTTGACTAGATCAGCATCTGATCTACCCCGAAATTCTTTGGTCCCAAAATTTTTGAGCTTTTCTATTGGAGTATGCTTACTGGATTTAGTTACTAGAGAAGGCGGAGGAGCAACCGGAGGCTCTATAGATGGTGCAATAATGGGAGGAGGTTGCTAAGCCTGATTTCTCTCTTGCATAAATTCGTTAAACCATTGATTCATAAACCAAAAGAACATGTTTTTAAGTTCTTGTTCTTAAGCCGGAGGAATTGGGACGTTACTACTTGTCCTGTGTTCGGATTTTTGAACTCTACTATTAGCCTCATCATGTTCAACATGTTCAGATCTATCTGACATCTTTACAATTTATAAGAAAAACAAGGGTTAGATCAAATCATACACATCACACTATCACAGATTTATATGGCATGTATTTCTAAACACTTTACACACTACATTTGTTCCGAGAATCGATTAAACCGAAGCTTTGATACCAATAAATGTAACACCCTTAACCTTTATTCCTTACCAAAATAGGGTTATAGAGCATTATCAGACTTTACGGGATAAATACAAACATTTCTCCACCTTTATTATTCATATTAAGAATCAATTATATAATGTTTATATTGTTCCTTAGGTGGGCCCTCGAGACCCAAAATTCACCTTAGAAGTGATTCGGGACTAAACCGAATACTTAGAAAGTTTTTTCCAAAATTTCAAAAATTTTCTTAGGAATAGGAGACACACGCTCGTGTGGCTAGCCATGTGGCTCACATCGCCAAGAGACACGACCATGTCTTAGGCTGTGCGGGCATTCAATATGGGACACACGGCCATGTCTCAGCTCGTGTCCTTACCCGTGTAACTCTCTGACTTGGGTCACACGGCTAACTACACACCTGTGTGCTAGGCTATGTGCTAAAACCTGGGCATTCTATTTCAAAATTTTAAGATGCAAGGGACACACGGCCAAACCACACGCCCGTGTGGATGAAAATAGATTATTTTTAAGGTCATTTTTCTCACCCAATCTTAGTATCAACCTAGGCATAACCATTTACACATTCACAAAACACAATAAGACCTTCAATTCAAACCAATACCAAGTCTTATAACTAACATATCATTACATATATTCAAATATCCAATCTTACCAAATCAACCATGTACACATTTATGCATATTTTACTAAATTTACTAAGTCAAATTATACCTCATTATACCTATTAATTAACAATCAATTAACCATTTTAAACACACCTCATACATGTTTAATTCATACTTATATAAGTTGATTGGAAACATAAACAAAGTATACATCATAGTATTACACAAACCAACATTACTTAAAATCATACCAATCCCTATACATGCCATATAAACTATAGTATGTATAACAAAATCTATCAGAGCAAGCTGGATAGTGTGGCTTGATGCGCTGATCCGATCCTCCAATTTCACGTTAATCTACAAGAACATTAAACAACACGAGCAAGCTTATCGAAGCTTAGTAAGTTTATTAGGTTAAACATTGATCTTACCGAACTCAATATAATAAATTAAATTGCAAATAAATCATACATTCTTCCTGTCAAACACAACATAAATCAATGAACACACGTCCTTCAAATTAATAACAATAATAATAAATAAATCTTTCAAATTCCAATCACATAAGTCTTTTACCAATTCTTACTAAATCGAAGAACGAATTACAGATATGAGTACATTGTTTTCTTTGTGCCATAGTCAACTATGGTCTTACATATATGTTGCCATGGCCCTGCCATGGTCTTACATCCGTAGTGCCATAACCCAGTTATGGTCTTATCATTAGAATACCATAGCCCAGCTATGGTCTTACATATAAACACTGTCATGATCCAACCATGGTCTTATCCGTCAATTCATCCTTTGTCAAAGAATGATTGTACTCAATCCCGCGTTCCACTAAATTTAATCATTCAATTTGATTTTAAAATTTAACAATAATTTTTATTTTCAACAAAAAAAAGGCTAATTACATAATAACATTCATCAATTAGTAAATAAACATTAAAATTTAACCAAACGAACTTACCTGGGCTAATTGTGGAATTTGTAGTAGTTAGGGACTATTCTGTTAATTTCTCTTTTTCTTGTTGATCTAAGGGCTCTTGATTTAAAAGGTAAAATTATTCATTCATTAACATATATTTCAATTCAATTTACTTCACAATTAACCCAACTTTTACAGTTTTTACAATTTAGTCCCTCACCAATTAACCTATCAAATGAGCTAATTTTTCTCAATTAAAACTTTACCTAAATATTCTAAGCTATTACACAGTCTTTGATAAATAGAATTTAATAGCAAACACTAAGATTTAATCTTTTTCACAATTTGGTCCTAAAATCAATTTCTATTAAAATTACTTGATAAGATCATCATATAACAAAATTAAAACCTCAAATCCATGTTAATTCATCATAAACATCCAACACTCATCAATGGTAACTTTCAGAGTTACCCATAAAATAAAAAACTAATGAATTAGATAGTTGGACCTAATTGCAAAAGTCTTGAAAACACAAAAAGTACAAGAAAAAGGCAATAATTGAACTTATATGAAGTAAAATAAATAAAACTAGCTTAAAACCTTGTCTTATGGCATTTTTGGCTGCTAAATTGAAGAATAATAGCCTAAAAAAATTTAGAATTCAATTTATTTAAGTTAATTTCACAAAATTTACAATTTTGCCCTTTAATCACATGATTTTTTGTTTTCTTTTCTGCTTATGCCGCCTCATGCCTTTATTGTAGGCATAATTTCTCCTTAAGTCCTTCTCCATTTAACATTTAGGCTATTTTTATCACTTTCGCAAGTTTTGCACCTTTTTCAATTTAGTCTTTTTTTAATCAATTAACTATGAAAACGTTAAAATTTTCTAACGAAACTTTAATACTAACTTAATGACACTCCATAAATATTTATAAATATTTATGACTCATTTTATGAAATCGAGGTCTTGATACCTCATTTTCAGAACCACTTAACCTAATAAATTCTTTTAAATCACAAATTACTAATTCAAAAGTCTTCTAAAATCATACTTGACTCATAAATAATATTTAAATAATAAAATTTTCGAACTCACTCGTCGGGTTTAGTGATCTCGAATCACTGTTTCTGACACCACTAAAAATTGAGTTGTTTCAATAAACCCGGCATAGGATACTTTCGTAAGATCTTGATAGGTTCAATATTATTAATTAAATCTTTTAAATAATAATAATAAAAGATCAAATAAGTTGTAGATGAATTTAATATTTCTCTTAATTCATTGGTAATTTCTAGGTTTTTTTAGAATTCTAAAATAGAATTAATTTTAAGAATTGAAGGTATTCTACAAGAATTATTTAGGTATCCTTTAGGGTTCTCGTTAAAAGTAAAAATCTCTAATTTAAGTTTCAAATTAGATAAGTTTGGTGAACACATCTTAATCGAGTTACAAGTAAATCGAAGACATTTTCTGTAGAGTTTTTATTTAAGATTTCCGTAAGATTTTAGCTAGATTAAAACATTAATATGCTTAAATAAAAAAAAACATAGCTCCTAAGACCCCATAGGACTATCCCTGGATAGGCATTGGGGGTACTATAACCTTCCTCACACGTAACCGTACTCCTGAACCTGAAATTCGGTGATGAGATCGAGTCTAGACTTTTAATATTTTTCGTAGTATTAATTCGAGACTTTTAGATAGGTGGCTAACCAACCTAGCCCTAATTAGTTAGTGGCGACTCTACGGTAATTTAGGCCCTCCGTGTCTAGCTTTTCTTACTAGTTCCCTGTACCCTTATGTAGACCACGTTATGACAATACCTAAGTGATTCCAGTTTGGAGAAATCTATTATTAATAATTACTAATCTAATCGAGTTACGAATTAAATTAAATTACTTAACCTAAGTTAACCTAAAGGAATTTCCTATTCTTAGTGTTAGCGATGCGAGCTCTTAGCTTATGATTGATTAACAAGGAGAAGATTAACTCAATTTAGTGGTTCTACTTAATGTCAAAACTCATGTTTTAGTGAATTAGCTATTAACTAACCTATATTACCTTTCGACCTCTACTAACTAATTAACCGACTAGTACCCACTTATCTTTCAACCTCACTTTTTTGACTGGGATAAGTTATGATTTACTCGAAAAACTTATCTTTTGGCCTCATTTGACTTAGATTACTTCCTAGGGTCGTCAATCCTAGGGTTTAAGCATACATAATTTATACCAACTAGTTTTATGTGAAACCTTTCGTTCTTCCATTAATTAATCTCACATACGTTCATTAAACTACTTAATCAATTAATCAGTTCCATATTGAGACATGCCAGATATAAATAACGCACAAGAATTTATCCCAATATTCACACAAATATTAGTTGATCAAGTTAACAAAATATAAACAAAGGAATAAAAAGAAGAGAATAAAGAGAATGCTCATGAATACGTAAATGGAAACGCCATTTCAAAGTAATCGCCACTCGCAATCGTCTTCACATTGGAACAGGAAGAATTTTGACTACTAAAACATAAAGCTAAGAACTTAAATTGAAGAAATAATATTGTTCTCCAGGTCGACTCTATGTGTGATGATGCCTCATTTAAGGTTACAAAAGCCTCTTTATATAGGCTAAATTTTGAGGTGCCATATGGCTAAAATACCCATGATACTATTAAAGTCTAATTAATGAACAATAGCTTAAAAATCTGTTAAACACGCCTGCTGATGTTAGCAAACGTCAACCTGATTTCAAGACGTCGGATTCCTCCATGTCACGATGTTGACCTTATTTTAGCGTTGGAAGCTTCGAAGTTCAGTGTCGTGACACAGACCCCCTTGTGTCACCACACAACTGTTGTCCTTTGTGCTCCATAGCCTGAAATGACACCCTACACACTAAAATAGTCTATTACTCATTACAATACCCGAGTTAGCCTAACAGGTCGTTGAAACACTAAAAAATGTGTAAAGATGATTATTTTCTAATAATTAGAATAGAGACTAATAAAACCGGAAATGCAATAAATGATACTAAAATGGCTAGAAAATAAGTTCATTTAGTGACAAAAAGTACTTAGATTGCCACAACAATTTGTGGCAGGTCAAATACCCCCACACTTAAGTCATTGCTTGTTTTCAAGAAAACAAAAATGAAAACAAAAACAAGTAAGATAAAAAAAAAAAGAAAACACACAACTAAAACTAAGGTACTTGAGCATGCTTTGTACACGAGCTTGGGTCGAAGCAATGACAATAGGAAAATTTGCTAAACAAGGAATTCTAGCTAGATGTTTAAATGACTTACAATTTTCATATTTAAACATGCTAGTTCAATATATTATAAAGCAAACAAGTCAAAGTAAGTCAAACATATGGCTCCATCAAAAGATATGCACAAATATAACATTTACGGTTGAAGAGCAAATGTAGTTCAAATTCTAATTACTAGGTTTCTTTTATCCATGCTTTGAACTCTAATATAATATTTATAAGTACAAGCAATTCACGCGTATTTACGCCAATATGAGTGAGATTTTCCGAATTTATCATATTTTCAATTTAATTCACTGTGATCACTCTCACTCCCTTAGCTTTTATTCGTTCTATGCTTTTAACCCTCACAATAATTTTGTTTGCTCATGAATTTTTATTTTAAGGTACATACTTGTAAGGATTTTATACTGATTATAGTATACCACCATTTCAATAACCATGGATTTAATTACTGAGTATTCGAATTTAAACAACCTAGAATTCAACAAACATATATACCTATGTTTGGTACATTTAACTCATTTTTCCTATTCATAGTTTAAAAAACTGAACTAACTAGTCTAAATGCAACTAACCTAAAATCATTTATTCTCAAGCTATATTTACAGTTTAAACAAATAACCTATGTACATGCTCCTAACCAATCAATTGTATTTCTACAAGCTCAAGCATAAACAAAACATAAAAAAATATTTAACACTAAAAATTACTGAAATTAAAAAGAATGAACAAAAAAAATTTTAAATATCTATATCACCTCCACACTTTATATAGCACGTTATCTCTAATGTGATTCGATAATCATTAATGAATGAAATTACCTATTTTGGCATGTCAATGTCCTAATTGTTGTTGCGTTATCTCCCCCTTGCTTGTTAAGCTCCAAAAAATTAGTGCCTTCTAAAGAGCGGAGTCCACCAAAAACAAGAACACATATTTTTTATTTTTTCAGTATATTAAATAATTAAATAAAACACACAAATAATTGGAAAAAAATTCCTATGTACTTCCACTACACTTTAGAACATACATCACCCACAATGTAAAAGAAATGAAGTGAAAACAAGAAAAATTTCCTGAAGAGGTTGAATTCTTGTTGTCTAGAAGTTCTTGAGATTTTTGTGCACCAAGTGAACGAAAAATACCTACAAGAAAATGAAAAATAAAAATATTAAACCTAAATAAATAAAAAGAACTAGAGCTGCATAGTTTATGGGAGCAGAGAATGGCAGAAATGAAGAACGAAAACATTGCTTGGAGTGGCTAAATAGTGTTAGGAAATTACAGAATCGTGTCCAACATACACCCCTTATGTTGAACACGAAGTCTTAGGTTTTTAGGTTTGTTATTCCAAATAGCATGTTGCAACACAACTTATGCGTGTCACAACATGGCCTCCAAATTTTCAATAATTTTTCTTCAAAGTCTCGTGTCGCAGGGTGTAACAACCCATTTGCTAGTGGTACCGGAAACAATGGTTTTGGGACCACAAATCCGACGTGTAACACCCCTCACCTGTATTCATTGCTGGAATAGGGTTACAGAGCATTACTGGATTGATTTCACAACTCAACATACATTTCTCATACATTTTTCCATTCCCAATCTAATACATTCACAATCATTCATAACGTCTGTAATACGAGCCTGCGAGGCCCAAAACATGCTTTAGAAGTGGTTTCAGACTAAACTGATAACTCAGGAAATTTTTGGAACACTCAGAAAATTTTACAAAATACCGGGGACACATGCCCGTGTGTCTCACACGGCCAAAGACACGCCTGTGTCACAGGCCGTGTGGACATTTAAAATGGGATCACATGGCCGTGTCCCAACCTGTGTCCGACCCCGTGTAACCCTCTGACTTGGGTCACACGGCCAACCACACACCCATAAGCCCTTTGAAATGGTCTCACATGCCCATGTGCCAGGCCGTGTGCTAGATCGTGCCAAACCTGTACAGTATACTAACTTATGCCACACGGCCAAGTCACACGCCCGTGTGCTGGGCCGTGTAGAGCATACTGACTTGGATTCTAATTAAACACCATGGGACACACGGCCGTGTCACCAGACCATGTATCACACACGGTTGAGACACACGCCCGTGTGGACAAAAATAAACTATTTACCAAGCCATTTTTCTCACCCAATTTTCATTCACCTACAACCAATTCTGCATATAACCACAACTTCAAATGGAATTTAAACTTATCCAAACCAAGTTCAATTCATGCATATCAATACCAACAACTACAAGGCACACAAGTACCACAATATGCTATTCAATTCATACCAATTTCACATTTTCAAATCACTTAAATGGTTAACTTCATGCATACATTATCTTGGCTAAAACCATAAGCATATCAACTTCAAATTTCAACCATTTGGCATCCATAATGCCAATTCACAACAAGCATATAAATGACAATTATACACAATATATCAAAAGCCTTTTTCCACATACATACATACATCACTAAACATGCCAAAATAAGCCAACTCACTTGGCTATACACATAACAACCATTCATAATTTACAAGCCAACTCGAATGGCTAAATCTATTACCAAACTATATATCAAAATGACCATAATTCCTATACATGCCATATAACCAAAAACATAAGCTCAAAAGTATCAAAGTGAAAGCTTGATAGTGTGATGAGATCTCCGACGACTCCTAAATCCCAGCAAGCTTCGATTACACTATAAAACACGAAAAAGTAAACAAAGTAAGCTATAAAGCTTAGTAAGTTCGTATAGTAATAAACACAACTTACCATACATGCACAATTTATGCAATTAAACATATCATAATATAATTTCGTATTGATCCACAAACCTATCACATATTCATTCACAAGGTTAGATATGAAATTCACAAGTTTCTTTGATTTAATGCTTGTACGGTTCATGTACATACTGTACCAACTCGTATCAATCTCATACTCATCCATTGTAACACCCCTAACTTGTATACGTCACTGGAATAGGGTTACGGAGCATAGCCAAAACTTTCAAAAAATTTTCAAATAATTCTCGTAAAATTTCTATTCACTAACCAAGATTATTGATATTGTCCCTTAAATGGATCCTCAAGGCCCAAAAAGAGCATCAGAATTGAGTCGGTGTTTAATCAGAAACTCTAAGAATTTTGCACGAAATTTCAAAATTTTTCCAAGGTGTAAGGCTCACACGCCCGTGTGGTCTAAGGGACACTCCCGTGTGACCTTGGGACACACCCATGTTGCAGGCCGTGTTTGACCCCGTGTAACCCTCTAACTTGTGCACACGGCCATGCCACACGCCCATGTGCTAGGTCTGTGGTCAATTAATTCAATTCAAAATTAGGTACAGGTTTCACACGGCCAAGACACACACGCCCATGTTCTAGGCCGTGTAGCACACACGACTAAGACACATGCCCGTGTCTCTGCCTGTGTGTTCAATTCTGAGCGTTCTGTTTCTCAAAATTTATGGTGCAGGGGAAACACGGCCTAACTACATGCCCATGTACTCGACTGTCTATCACACAAGGTCTAAACATACGCTCGTGTGTCTACCCGTGTGGACAAAATAAAGTCATTTCCTAGCCTCCTTTGTCACCCAAATTTACCATTTTCTTGCACTAAAACATACCAAGTACAATCTAGCCACTCCAAGCATTCAATTTAAGCAAATTCCTTCATTCAACAAGGTATATTATTTACATGTATATAATCTTACCTTACTTAAGGCCTTAAGTTAAACATAGTTTGATATAACTACTTAACACATATGTAGCTACCATAGTATGGCATTACAAATATATCAAAACAAACCATTACTAGCCATTCCAATGGCTAGATTGCAAGCATTATTTACATTTACATGCCAATATGGCCATTATAACCTATACATGCCATTACGAACATAATTGATTTACCATATATACCAATATAGGCTGATGGATAGTGTGAGTGATCTTTGCCAAGCTTTTAATGCAACGAGCTTCCGATTTACTCTAAAACAGGAAAATAAAACTAAGTAAGCATAAAATGCTTAGCAAGTTCATATAACATGGTACTTAACTTACCATTTATTCTATTTTGAGGTAACTATGTAAGGCACATTCATTCAATTTGACCTCAAGCCCTACACATATCCTCATTGCTCTTGTTAGCCATATATTCCATAATAACATCAAAAACATGTATGGGCTCAATATCAATCAAGTTTCCATGCACATATGCTTTCCACAATATGTATAATTCACATTACTATATCTCAAGTATATTTCTATAAAACACATCTCGAGTTTAGATTATTTCATATCAAAGCTTTACACATTTTACTTAAAATATCAATGTCACACGCGTAGTAGTACACTTAAAGTGTACAAGTCTATAACCAAGGATGAACATATTCATCAAAAGAATCCCATGTACAAATATC
The DNA here is from genome assembly GCF_007990345.1 of Gossypium hirsutum. NCBI lineage: Eukaryota > Viridiplantae > Streptophyta > Magnoliopsida > Malvales > Malvaceae > Gossypium > Gossypium hirsutum. Next base: position 36,426,232 of record NC_053431.1, on the reverse strand, counting down.
ATCATCTCATGTTTTCATATGTCAATTGTCATGTAGCATCATTTTCATGGATTGCAGACAACTACGTGTAATAACTCATTTCTTATTCATGTCCTTTTATGTCAGGATTTTTACCTGTTGAATTTGTTCGGAACATCGATGGATACACATGTAGTACACCCAAAGTATACAAATCAGAATCTATCAATTCATGACCAATGATATCTATAAGGTACTATTTCAAAGAATAAACTCTCGAGGCACACATATATACAATAGGATTACCAGTCCAAGCAAATCATTTTTATGATATATGCTCTAAGGAGCTTGATCTCGATTACCCGTCCGGGCTAAATCCAATCCATAACATATGCTCCAGAGGACTTATATCAGGATTACCCGTCCGCAACAAATGCAAGACCTCATTCATTTCTAGAAATCACATATCCATCGAATTTTCCATTTATTCAAATGGAATTCTGCATCTTTCAAGCATTATCAAGCATGTGGTCAATCTCATATATTTATGCATTTATGCAATTCAAATGTTCACATTCAATTCAAGCATAAAATTAACATTTTTATCATTTATCATTAGTCGGGCATTATAATTGATCAGACACTTTTATTTATCGGGCTTTAACGAGTATGTGATCATTTCATATATTTATGACATTTATACAATTTACATAAACACAATCAATGCAAGCATGCAAATAAACACAATTTAGTTACGCAAACTTACCTTGACAATGTTCGTGTACGTAAAATCTACTAATCTGACATTTTTCTCTTTCTTCTTCTAGCTTCGAATTTTGCCTATCCAGAGCTATAAGAGTAAATTTTACATCAATTTCTCATATCTCATACTCATTTAGACTCAACTTACATCCTAGGCAAAATTACTATTTTGCCCCTAAGTTGATAAATTCCCATTCCGACCCTAGGCTCGGAAAATAAAATTTGTGGAATTTACTCCATATTCCAAGCCTAGCCAAAATCCCATTACAAAATTTATAGCACATGTATTCATAAAAATTCAGCATTTTTCTTCAATTTCACAACTTTACATTTTAGTCTCTAATTTTCAGTATATACATACATGACCCATTTTCCATACTTTGATAACCTCTCAAATTGATCCCCAAAATAGATAGATTAAGCTATCCCAGTTTCAAAAATATCAAAATTACTAAAAACAAGCCAAGGAGGCTTACCCAATTTGGCCATGAAAGTTTCTTCTCTCTCTCCTAGGGTTTCCATGTATTATTTTTGGGAAGAAGATGATAAAAATGATTTTTTTTCTATTTAATAATTTATCATCTTATAATAATTTTGATTTCCAATTTAGCCCTTAGCCTTTTTCTAATTTTCCATGGTTGAATCATCCAAAAATATCTACTAACTTTTCATTAATGGTCTAATGACCATATAGGGACCTCAAGTTTTGAATTCCATAGCTACTAAATCCTTCTAGCTATTAGAATTAAACTTTTGCATTTTATGCGATTTGGTCCTTCCCGTAATTAAACACATAATCGGTAAAATTTTCTTATCAAAATTTTCACATGACATTTCCATCATATTACAGACCATGTAATAAAATAAAAATAAATTTTATTTTTGACTCGGATTTGTGGTCTTGAGACCACTGTTCTGATTTCACCGAAATTAAAAATAATTAGGTAAAAGGATTAAATTACAATAGAGGTAAAAGTTTAATTATAGATTAAAGAAAATCTAAAGGGACAAAATAGACAATTATGCCATTATTATAGTTGAGGCGGTTTAATCAGGAAAAAATCTGAGATTTTTAGTTAAAAAATATATATTAATATATTAACTTAATATTTAAGTATTAATACTATAATATATTATTATATTATATTATATTATATATATAAAAACATAAAGTAAAAGAAACAAATGAAAAGAAGAAGAAGAAAGAAACGAAATAGGTAGGACGAAACAGGGGAGAAAAAGGGAGAAAAAAAAAGAAAGGGAAAATTAGGGATTTTTAATGTTCAAACTCAAATTGGTAAGTCAATTTAACTCATTTTCTTGTAATTTTTGAGTTTTTATGATCCTAGACAAAATACTACTTAGTATATGTTGAAAATTTAAAAGTTAGTAGCTTTTTGGACATGGTTTATGTTGAATTAATTGACGAATTAGGGACTGCATTAATAGAATTTCAAGTTAGAATTGGGTAAAGGATTAGATTATATGAATTTCCTTTTTTTTGAGCCTAGGGACGAAATTGGAATTAATAAAAAGTTTAAAGGCAAAATGGTAATTTTGCCTAAAGTGTAGACTGAACTCAATAGAATATAAATTAAATGAAATTGATGATTAAATTCATTTCTATAGATCCAAACGACTCAAATACGAGGTTAGATCGAGGCAAGGAAAAAGTCTCAGAATAGTAGACTTTACTAACAAACAAATATCGAGGTAAGTTCGTGTAACTTGAATTGAATTCTTTAATGCTTGAATTGTATGTTTATGTGACATGAATGTTTAATGTATGGTAAATGATGAAATGTTTGAATATATTTGATAAAAAGGAAAAATAATCCCGGTGAATATAAGGAATTCGATGGATCACTGAAAAAGGATGTTACATAGGAAAATAAAAGGATTTAGCCCAGACAGGTAATCCAAATCGAGCTTAATAGAGTATTTGTCACTGAAAGGATCTAGCCTGGACTGGTAATCCTGACAAATACTTTTTGAGTATATGTTACAGGGAATTTAGCCTACACTGGTAATTCTACTCTGTGAAATGAGACTCAGGAGTGTGCTCCCTGAAAAGGATAAATATGAATTGACGGACTTGAACTTGTACATTATAAGTGTACTACTAGAAATCCATCAAAATTTTGAGAAATTCAGTGGGAAAAAATATAGAAAATGGAAAGTACGTGAAATCATGAAATTGATGAGCTCATCATTCATCTATGTATTGAAATTATATGATGTTATTTGACTAATCCATGGGTTGAGTTTGTATGTGTTAGGCAAGTATTCTATTGTTATGGACATGTACATGTTTGATTTAATTTTCATGGAAATATATGGTAAGTTTAATTCTTGTTACATGAACTTACTAAGTACTAAGTGCTTGCCCCATTTCATTTTTCCCTATTTTACAGCGTTCGGAAGCTCGGGAGGTCGGAAATAAGTCAGAGCCACATCACACTATCAATCATCACATTTTGGTATATGAAAATGTTTCATTTTGAGTTAAAGGCATGTATAGGCTAAAATATATATATTAATGTTAATGTTGAAGTGTATGGTTTTAAACCTAGCTATTGACATAGCTATTGTGAACTTGGTTTTGAAATGTTAATAAGTCAAACTATGATTATGCATAAACACATACTGTTGAGTGTTTAAAATGGTTTGAAACAATATTGAAATTGCTTGGTTGGTATTGGAACAGTTTGGTGTAGGTACTAGATGAAAACAGGTGAGAAACGAGGCTTCGATATAGCCTTGTTTTTTTCCACACCGGTAGACACAGATGTGTGTCTAGGTCGTGTGTGACACACTGTCTAGTACATGGGCATGAGACTTTTAATAATGAATTTTTTTTTGGATTTTGTAAAAAGTTCCCTATCAACCCGATGTAGTCCCGAATCATTTCTAATATATTTTTTTGGGCCTCGAGGACCCCATCTAAGGGATGTTATGATGAATTTCAGGATTTGAATAGTATTTGACTCGATTTAGTGATAAATGTTTCGTAAACTCTGGTAATGCATTGTAACCCTGTTTCAACAACGGATACGGGTTGGGGGTGTTACATTTGTTTGTATTAGAGCTACAGTTTAGCCGATTCTTAGACCAACATAGCAAATACGGGATTAGCTATACATGCCATTAAATTATTTTTGATTGTGTGATATCTTTTGACCATTTTAAATGTGTTTTTCTTATAGTAATGTCATCTAACCGAGCTCAATTTGAGGAAGCTGGGAGTCATGCCTCGGCTTCACTACAAAAAGAAGAAACTAGCAGTAGAAGGCTCGAGACAGAGGATTGAGGCCGAGGAGAGGAGGAAAAAACAGCCTTCTTTCAAATTATGAATGAATGGTTTAATCAATACTTGAGAACTAACCCCGCGGTGCAACAAGGTATTGAATCTGCCAGAACAGGTAAAGCTCTAGTAGACAAAATTCATAAATATGGGGCAGAGGAATTCAAAGCATCAGTTGAAGATGATCCTGAACGAGCTGAGTTCTAGCTAGAGAATACTATCCGGGTTTTAGATGAATTATCTTGTACACTAGTTGAATGTTTAAAATGTGCCGTGTCATTGTTAAAAGATACAGCTTACCATTGGTGGAACACTAAAATTTTTGTGGTACAAAAAGAAGAGGTTACTTGGGAATTCTTTCAAATAGAGTTCAGAAAGAAATACATCAGTCAGAGATTCCTTGATAAGAAAAGGAAAGAATTTCTTGAGCTCAAACAATGAAATATGACAGTGTCTGAGTATAAAAGAGAATTTGTCGAGTTAAGCAAATATGCCAGAGAATGGGTCCAAACCAAAGCTGAAATGTGTAAACGATTTGAAGAGGGGGTGAATGAAGATATCAAATTGTTGATAAGAATCCCTGAATTATGGGAATTTGCAGTTCTAGTTGAAAGAGCCTACAAAGCTGAAGAATTGAGTAAAGAGAAGAAACAGGCTGAAAGAGAAGCTCGGGTTCTTAGTAAAAGACCTATGGGAAAATCACAATTCTCTGTTTCAAAGAAATCAAAGAAGTATAAAGACCATTCTTCTTCAGTTATGGGGCATTTTGGAAAAGAACGAGGCTTCCAACGCTCTAATCCGAGATCTCCCACTCCATTTGTGTCTAGTGTGGGTAATGTTGGTAATCCTAAACCGAGGTGCAAATATTGTAATAAATATCATTTTGGAGAGTGTCGACTGAGAAGCGGGGTCTGTTATAGATGTGGTTCACTTGATCATTTTCTCAGAGGTTGTCCAGAAAGGGTAGAAAAAGACATTGATAAGACTGCAAAGCTGAGTAATCTAGTTTTAAGGGGTAGACCACCTCGACCTTCTGGAAATGTTAGTGGTATTCGAGGAGCTACAAAAGACTCTACAGTTAGATCTGATGCGAGAGCACTGGCAAGGACATATGCCATTCGTGGTAGAGAGGATGCTTCCACACCAAAAGTCATTACTGGTACATTTTCTTTACTTGACACTGATATTACTGCTTTGATTGATCCTGGTTCTACACATTCATATGTATGTACAAAGTTGGTATTTGTTAAAAATTTATCTGTTAAATCCACTAAATTTGTGGTTAAAGTTTCAAATCCCCTGGGCCAGTATGTTATAGTGGATAAATTTGTAAAAATTGTCCACTTAAGGTAAAAGGTTATTTTTTCTTGACCGACTTGATGTTATTGCCTTTTGATGAGTTTGATGTAATTTTGGGTATGAATTGGTTAACCCAGCATGATGCAGTGGTAAATTGCAAACAAAAATTTATCATACTAAAATGTCAGAATGGTGAATTACTCCATGTTGAATCTAATAAAATAGGGGGATTTTCTAATGTGATTTTAGCTATGTCAGCACAGAGGTATGTTAGAAAGGGATGTAATGCTTTTCTTGCATATGTGTTGGAAATCAAGGTATCTGAATCAAAGATACAATCAGTACCAGTTGTATGTGAGTTTCCTGATGTGTTTCCAGAGGAATTACCAGGGTTGCCACCAAAAAGGGAAGTGGAATTTTCTATAGATTTGATTCTAGGGACTACTCCGATCTCTATAGCTCCATACAGGATGGCTCCAACATAACTAAAGGAGTTGAAAACATAGTTGTAAGAACTTGTTGACAGGGGTTTTGTTTGGCCTAGTCATTCACCTTGGGGTGCTCTAGTTTTGTTTGTAAAAAAGAAAGACTTATCTTTGAGATTATATATTGACTACCGTCAGCTTAATAAAGTCATAGTAAAGAATAAGTACCTGTTGCCTCGGATTGATGGTTTGGTTGATCAGTTGAAAGGTGCCACTATATTTTCAAAGATTGATCTTCAATCGAGTTATTATCAATTACGGGTAAAAGTGTCAGATGTACCAAAGACAGCTTTCAGAACCAGTTACGGGCATTATGAGTTTCTTGTGATGCCATTTGGGCTGACTAATGCACCGCCAGTGTTTATGGACTTGATGAACAGAATACTCAGATCGTATTTAGACAGGCTTGTGATAGTATTTATTGATAATATTCTGGTTTATTCATAAGATGAAAAGGAGCATGTAGATCCTTTGAGAATTATGTTGCAAATTCTGCGAGAGAAGTAGTTGTATGCTAAATTCAGTAAATGTGAATTTTGGCTTTGAGAAGTTGGTTTTCTCGGACATATTGTATCAGGTGAAGGCATCCGAGTAAACTCGAGTAAAATTTCAACTATTGTAAATTGGAATCCATCGAAAAATGTATCCAAAGTCAAAATTTTTATGGGATTAGCTGGATATTATCAGAGATTTGTACAAAGGTTCTCTATGATAGCTTCTCCGATGACTCGTCTACTGCAAAAAGATGTTAAGTTCGAGTGAACTGATGAATGTCAGTTGAGCTTTGACAGATTGAAAGACTTATTGACGAAAGCACCTTGTTAGTACGGCCTAAATCGGGTAAGGAATTTATTATTTATAGTGATGCTCCATTAAATGGTTTAGGTTGTATCTTGATGCAAAAAGGTAAAGTAATAGCCTATGCTTCAAGACGACTTAAACCACACGAAAGAAATTACACGGTACATGATTTTGAGTTAGCTGCTATTGTGTTTGCACTGAAAATATGGCGGCATTACTTGTATGGTGAAAAATGTCATATTTATACTAATCGTAAAAGTTTAAAATATTTGATTATGCAGAAAGATTTAAATTTGAGACAACACAGGTGACTTGAATTGATAAAAGACTATGATCTGGTTATTGACTATCATCCGGGTAAGGCTAATGTAGTTGCTGATGCTTTAAGCCAAAAAACTTTGTTTCCGTCTTTGTCTAATGATGGTAAACTTATAGCTGAATTGAAAGCTAAATCGATGTTTCCACAACAAATCTGTGAAGCTCAAAAAAATGATGAAGAGTTATAGGCTAAACGGGTACAGTGTGAGTCAGTTTTTGACTCAGAGTTTCAGGTTGGTATGGTTGGTTGTTTATTATTTAGAGGCAGAGTGTATCTAACAGATTGTTTTTAGGGTTAATTGAAATAGTGGTTTCGAGACCACAATCTGAAGTCAAAATATTTATTTTATTATTTTATTAAGGTTTATAATATGATAGAATGGTCGTGTAAAAATTTCGTAAAGAAATTTTACCATTTGAGTGGTTAATTCGGTAAAAAGGACTAAATCACGTAAAGTGCAAAAGTTGAGTTCTATTAGCTAAAGGTGTTTAATAGCTATAGAACATTAAATTAAAGGTCCTTATGTTGATATTAGACCATTGACATGTTGAGTGGACATTAATGGACATGAAATGGATGTTTAACATGTTTATTAATTAAGGATAATAGAGTAATTTAGGAAATAAATAAGTTTAATAATAAAACAAACATTTGTATCATCTTTCTCCTTCAATTCTCCACCAAAAATGAAAAGTTTTAACAGCCACGGAAGCTTGAGTATTTGGCCAAGCTTGGAAGTTAATTCAGTGAGTGGTTTTTGCCCGATTTTTAATGATTTTTACATTTTTAAGATCACTGCTTCGTAATCTAGGTAGCCCGTACCTCTGGTTTCAAAACTGTTAAAGTATTTGAATGTTGCCATTGTTGAATGCATGAGTATTTTGATAGTTGATGATGGAAAATAAATTACTGTTGTTGGATATACATGTTTCGTAAAATGAATTTTGGTAAAAATGTCAATTTTGGACTAAATTGTGAATTATTGAAATTATGTGGTTGAAAGTGTGATTATTTGGAAAATATGGGCTGCTAAGGTAATAAGAAGAATTCGGATAAGCATGGGTAGGATGAAATTGCATGAAATTTGTGATTTTATGTGATACGGACTAAATTGCAAAAATGTGAAATAATAGGGCAAAAGTGTAATTTTGCAAAAATATGTAAATTGTGTTAAATTGAATGAATTAATGATTAAATAAGTAAATTTTGTTATTATATAGATTGAGAAAAATGAGATTTGGATCTAGAACGGGGGAAAACAAAGTATCGGATTAGTCGACCTAATTTGTCATTACAGTGAACGAGGTAAGTTTGTATGCTAATAAATTTACTTAAATTGTGTTATAAATGCTTATTTATTATTGAATTGAATTGAATGCTGAATGGTCATGATTATGAGCAAGAATTAGCAGAGTTATGGCATCCGAAAGTCCCGTATGAGCCTAGGAATAGTATAGGATACAAATGTCATGACATTAGGATTACCGAGATGAGATTACATGTAAAAGCATGTCTAGGATATTAGTATTGTACTATGATTACGTGCAAGACTGTGTCTGGGACATTGGCATCGATATGAGATAACATGTAAGACCATATCTGGATATAGCATTGTATGAGTTTTATGTGATATCCGAGTATCCTTAGCGATTTTGAAGGGTTCAACAAGCATTGTCAAGACAAGAATGAAAGTACGATCAAAATAAGTAATACAGGTACTTACAAAATTTATGTGAGAATTGAATGAAAGTGGTGAGTTCATATTGTATCATGTATTTATGAAATGAGAAAGATTTGTGTATAAATATGTTTTATGCCAAAATGGGTTCATTTGGCTATATAGAGGTATAAATTGGATGTTAAATAACGCTTGAGTTATGTTTGTTTTAACTATATATACATAAGGTATATAAAGTGGGAAATACTGTTACTTGATGATAATTAACACAATTCACCTTGGTTAAAGAAAATGTGAGGAATGTTGGTTTGAATGAAGTTATTTTGATAGTTGATTTAATATATGTAAATGCTAAATATGAGTTTATTCAATAATATAAGTTTATATCATACGGTCTTACTAAGGTTTGTAGCTTACTTTGTGTTATTTTTTCTATGTTTTATAGTGATTCGGACGTTTGCTCAGGTTGGAAGTTGATGGATATCGCATCACACTATCCGTTTTTTATTTTGATATTTATACACTTGTGACTTGGTTATATGGCATGTATAGGCTTGAGTTATGTGGAGATGTGTTTTGGTAATGTTAAATGTAAATTTGGCAATTGATGCCTATGTGTTTCTTTGGTAATTAGCCATGTGATTTGGCTTAAATGTGGTGAATGTGGTAGTAAATAATTATATGAGTATATGAGTTGTGATGTTTGGTCTATGATTGCTATATTAATACTTTGATTGTAAGTTGGTGATTTGAACTGGCATATTTAGGTATGGAGTTGGATGTTTAAATGGTTAAGGATAAGTGATGAATATGTGTAATTGTGTTATGCTTGATTTTGGCCTAGTAAATGAATGCCAAGATGGTTGGATAAATATTTGATTTTGTTATGTGCTTATATGTGGTTTAAAATTGTTATAGGTCATGATTTTGGTTGAACATAGATTAAGTATTATTAGGAGATTATGGTTGATGAATCATGATATACATGGTATGTTTTGTCAAGGAATTGATGGAATGAAAATGTGCAAATGATATCTTGTTTTGTAATTGGTGAATGACATATGAATGGTATTAATTAGGTAACTGAGTACCAAGTTGAATTGGTATAATATGTGTATGAAATGTATTGAAATGGTACCATTTTGGTTGCTAGGTGTGCATGAGAAAAGGGTGGCAAAATTGGCTTGGCAAATGGCTTATTTTTGTCCACATGGGTAGAGACACGGGTGTGTGTCTCAGCCGTGTGCGACACACGGTCATACTACACAGCCATGTGTCCCCTGGGGTACCCTTTCGAATTAAGTCAGTAACCCCTCCAGTTTTCCCATGGCCATGGCACACGGACGTGTCTCTAGCCGTGTGGTGCATGTCAGAATGTATGCCCTATTTTCACACGGCCTGTGACACGGGCATGTCTGGTGGCCATGTGAGGCACACAGCCTGTTCACACAGGCGCATGACCCCTGAATGCTTGAAAATTGTAAGTGATTCCTAAAGTTTGTAAATGTGATCGGTTTAGTCCCGAACCTTCTCTAAAGCATGTTTAAGGTCTCGTAGATCCTTATAAGGGACAAAGTGATTATGTTTGATTGATGTTTATGTAATAATGGATTTATGATTGAGAAATGTATGTCGTATGTTGTGAAATAATTGATAATGCCTCGTAATCCTATTTCGATGATGGATACAGGTTAGGGGTGTTACAGTGTGTGTACCAAAGAATTCAGAGCTTATACAGAAGATTCTACATGAGGCTCACAATGGTATTATGTCGGTTCATCTAGGGAGTAATAAAATGTATAATGATTTGAAAAAGATGTACTGGTGGCCAGGCATGAAACATGATATTTCAAAATTTGTATCGAGATGTTTGGTATGCCAACAAGTCAAAGCTAAACATTAGGTACCTTTGGGATTACTACAGCCAATCACGATACCGGAATGGAAATGGGAAAGGATAACAATGGACTTTATGTCAGGATTACTATTGTCTCCGAAAAAGAAAGGTGCTATATCGGTAATCATCAACCAATTGACAAAGTCAGGACACTTTATACCGGTACATAAGGATTTCTCTTTGGATAAGTTGGCTGAATTATATATATTTGAGATTGTTAGATTACATGGAGTGCCAGTCTCCATTATTTTCGATAGAGATTCTTGATTTACGTCTCGTTTCTGGGACAAATTACAAGAAGCTCTGGGAACTCAGTTGCATTTCAGCACTGCATTTCATCCTCAGTTAGATGGCCAATCCAAACGTGTAATTCAAGTATTGGAGGATATGCTCTGATTTTGTGTGCTAGAGTTTGAAGGTAATTGAGAAAGGTATTTACCTTTGATTGAATTTTTCTATAATAAGAATTATCAATCAAGTATTAAAATGGCACCGTATGAGGCTTTATATGGCTGAAAACGTAGAACTTCATTGTATTGGACAGAACTCAGTGAAAAAGATACACGGAGTTGACTTGATCCTTGAAAATGAAGAAAAAGTTAGAGTGATTCAGGATAGTTTGAAAGCAGCATCAGATCGTCAAAAGTCTTATGCTGATCTTAAACGAAAAGAGATTGAATTTCATGTTGGCGATAAAGTATTCCTAAAAGTATCACCTTCGAAGAAAGTTCTCCGATTTGGTCGTAAAGGTAAATTGAGTCCACGGTTCATCAGGCCATATGAAGTGACAGAATGGATTGGACCGGTTGCGTATCGATTAGCATTACCGCCAAAGCTTGATAGAATTCATAATGTTTTTCATGTGTCTATGCTACGGGGATACAACTTCACATGTTATTTCACCGGCAGAAATTGAGATTCAACCTGACATGACTTACAGTGAAGAACAGGTTCAAATTTGAGTATGAGAGACGAAGGAACTTAGAGACAAAAAGACAAATCTAGTGAAAGTCCTTTGGCAACATGGTATTGAGGAAGCCACATAGGAACTGGAGGAGGCAATGAGGAAACAATACCCAAACCTTTTTACTAGTAAGATTTTCGAGGACGAAAATCCTTAAGGGGGAGAGTTGTAGTGGCCTAATTTCAGTAAAATCGAAACAGTGGTTTCGTAACCACAAATCCGAGATAAAAAGAAAATTTTATTTTAATATTATGGTAGGAAGGTTGCATGAAAAGTTCGATAAAAAAATTCTATTGATTATGTGGTTAATTAGAGAAAGGACTAAAAACAAGTGCATTCCGGGGACTCCATTTCGGTAAATTTGATTCATAAATATTTTTAATAAATATTGTAACATCCCTAACCCGTATCCATCATCGGATTAGGATTATGAGGCATTATTGATCAACAGTTCAATTCCAAACATTTATACATATGCATATATTCACTCAAGTTTAATTCATTTATAATAGAAAATAAAATCAATTTACGCTTCAAAACAAGTAATGACCTATATCTTGCATAAACAATGTCGCAACTAAACTCAACGTATTGCTTACAGCATTGAAGTATTTACATGCGCGATATTAACTAATACCAACATGGTCAAATATACCTCTAACATCAGTTATGTGGTTATTCACATGGTAACCAAATCACATACACATTAAAAATTTAATAAGCCATAAAACATATTTTAAACCAACACATATGCGACATAGGAAATAGGAAAAATAAACTTGCATACTTTATTCTTTAATACAAAGTGAATCAATATTTGGGCTTCTTAACTATTAATCTCTTAATGCCATTCGCAAATCAACATTAAAAGCAAATACTTAGAACCCACGTCTAATCATGCAACCATATTATGAAATTTAATAAGTAATCACGAATAGATGTTTAATACATTACACCATGGCCGAATAGACTAACATATACATATACATAATATGCAATCAACCTTAAAGTAGAGGTCACATTTTGCATTAAACACATGATAGAACAACTGACTATTTATTCACAAGACACATGCAATATTCATCACTTAACAAACGAATCAATTAACTTGTATACACTTATCCAACATTTTCTTTTTATTTCATAGTGTCTATCATCACCAAACCGATTCAAAACATGGAACACCTAACATATATATAAATTGTAAGCAGCTTGCACATTTAATAAAATCAACCATTTGCCTATTTATATATATATATGTAACATCTATAATATAATCATTTTATGCCCTAGTAAAGTATAAATAAATTTTCAACTAAATCAAGATGACCGAATATTTCATATACACATGTCCTAGTATATATATTGATGGTTATTAATTTATTACAAGCATATGACATAATTGTAACCTAGCAAACACATGACAAACCTTAGCATAAATATCATCATTTATAAACATATGACCAAACCATAAGTATTTTTGCAAGCTATATTTATATATATACTTTAATACACTTCTAGGATAACATAATGACTTTAAAAGACCACAACATATAATATATTTATCAAACGGCTTGAACAATAATTCAATCCTAAACCGAATTCAACCTAAAATATAAAATCATTATCATTATACCAAGATACTTACCACATACCAAACCATGATCAAGCATTGTAGCATATACCAAACCAAAATCATGGACACCAAAATTAAGCATATATAAAACTAAAACTAAACATAAGTAACAAGCCATTTTCGCATGGCCTTAGTTACATAACCAAAATCAACATTTCAAAAATATATTCCAGCCTATACATGCCATAATTTAAGTTTAGCCAATAAAATACCAAAACGGTAGATAGTGTGATGAACTTGGCTGATGGTTTCCCGAGCTTGTAGCTTGACTCCAAAATCTATAAAACAAAGAATCAAATACACGGGTAAGCTAACATAGCTTAGTAAGTTTAAAAAATAGACAATTTTAAGATTTAATCAATTCTTTCAAGCTAAGCCGAATGGTATAAACAAAACCAATTTTAACTTTTAATTTATAAGTGAAATAAATAGTAGCATTTCCATGCATATTTCTATATAGCCGAATGCTATCACAACCACTTTAACCGAATGTGAAACCAACTTCCTAGGTTATAACATCACTATACAATTAAATACATATACATACTTATTCGCATAAGCACAAGAATTCAACTAAAAATATCATGTGCATTTGTACACAATGGTATTTTACTTAAACTGAATGCTTATATAATCAAAATTAACAAACCATTATTTAACCTTCAAGGCTGAATGATCAATAGGTACCTAGTTCACACATTCATAATATAATCCCATGTACATATGTTTCTCATTTGACCGAATACACATAAATGCACATACACAAAATTAACAATCATTCAATAATGTACAATAGACCAAATACACTTACCTTATTTTTGTTGATAATCAACTAACTCATACCTGGACATTTAACTCGTGTTACACAATTCGTACACAATTATCTTTGCCTGATGAACCATTCAGAATTGGATAGGACACTCAGATAATCACATAAATCGTACAATGCTAACATCCTAGATATAGTCTTACATGTAGCCACGGATCAATGCCACTGTCCCAGACAGGGTCTTACTCGTAAACACATATCAGAATCACAAATTGATGCCATGGACTTACTCGCACACATATATCGGAATCCTATGTCATGACATATGTATCCTAGCTATTCCTAAGGTTCATATGGGGCTTTTGGACGTCGTATCTCGGTTGAATCGAACTCAGAAATGTCATAGCCAAATTTAACATATTCGTCCTTATCATAATTTAATTATAACATTTCATAACAGCATGTAATTGTAACATTATTCTATCAATAAACACATATATTTGCTTATAAACTTACCTCGGACGTCGTAAAATGGGACGGGGCTGCTAGTCCACAACTTTCGTTTTTCCCCGGTCCAAATCCGATTTCTTTGGTTCTTGATCTAAACATATTCAAATTAAGATCATTCAAACATATTTTCATTCAATTTAGTCCAAAAACACAAAAATGGGAAAATTACCATTTTACCCCTAACATTAACAATTTTTACAATTTAGTCTTTATTGCACAAAACACAAAATATACCAAATTTCTCCATACCCAAGCTAGCCCGAATATTACCCATGTCTATACAAGCCCATATAATTCACTAATTTCACATTTTAGTCCCTCAAATTATTATTTTTGCAATTAAGTCTTAATTACTAAAAATCATCAAAAACTCCAATACAAAATATGTTAATCTAAAACATATCTTTCATTTTTCATCATCAAAAAACAAAAATCACAAGCATTCACCAATGGCACAACTCAAAATGTTCATCAAAATCAAAAATTAAAGCTTGGGTTTTGTAGTACTCGAAGCAACGATCTCAAAAACGTAGAAATTATCAAAAACCGAGCTAAATTCATACCTTAATTAAGCTTCAAATTGGCTGAACCCTAGCCTTTTGTTCTTTCCTTTTCTTTTAGCTTATATTCGGTGCAAGAGAGAATGATAAAACATAGTTTATTTTATGTTATTATATCACATATATGTTTTAATAATTAAATTACTTTTATAACCTTAATAGTTTAATATAAAAACCACATAATATAAGTCTTAAACCGTCCCACTAATATATTTATGGTTATTTACAACATAAATCCCTCATCTTTAAAAGCCACTAACAATTCGGCCCTTTATATATTAAACTACCAAAATTTCAATTTATGCGATTAATTCCTTTTATTTAATCGGACACCTAAACAATAAAATTAATCACGAAAATTTCACAGATATAAATTCACACAAAATAAACACAGAAAATAATTTTAAAATATTTTTCTGACTCGAATTTGTGGTCTTGAAACCTCCGTTCCGATTAGGGTCTAAATCGAGCTGTTACAAATATTTACGAATTTAGTTGTATAGTTAATTAGGTTTTAGTTAAATGAATTTGCTTGAATTAAAAATAATTAGGTAAATGAATTAAATTGAAATAGAGGCAAAAGTTTAAATACAGATTAAAGAAAAGCTAAAGGAACTAAATAGGCAATTATGCCATTATTATAGTTGAGGCGATTTAATAAGGAAAAATCTGAGATTTTTAGTTAAAATATATATATTAATATATTAACTTAATATTTAAGTATTAATATTATAATATATTATTATTATTATTATTATTATATAAAACATAAAGTAAAAGAAACAAATGAAAAAAGAAAAAGAAAGAAACAAAATAGGTAGGACGAAACATGGGAGAAAAAGGGAGAAAAAAAAGAGCGAAAATTAGGGATTTTTAAGGTTCAAACTCAAATTGGTAAGTTAATTTAACTATTTTTCTTGTAATTTTGGAGTTTATATGATCCTAGAACAAAATACTACTTAGTATATGTTGAAATTTTAAAAGTTAGTAGATTTTTGGACATGGTTTATGTTGAATTAATTGATGAATTTCGGGCTGAATTAATAGAATTTCAAGTTAGAATTGGGTAAAGGATTAGATTGCATGAATTTGTTTTTTTAGCCTAGGGACGAAATTGGAATTAATGAAAAGTTTAAGGGCAAAATGGTAATTTGCCTAATATAATAGCTCAGTTTTGAACCTAGTCGAAATAGTGGTTTCGAGACCACAAATCTGAGTTAGAAAAATATTTTAATATTAATTTCCATGCATTTGGTAAGTGAATTGACATGTGCGAAAGTCTCGTGTGAAAATTTAACTGTTTGTGTGCTTAATTTGTAAAATGGACCTAATCGCATAAAATATAAAGTTGTGTGCTAGATGTTTAAGTGCTTATTTGAGTTGGCTTCCTAGAGTAAAGGTCCTTACGTGGTTATTTGACCATTAGAAGTTCGAATGGACCTATAAGGGCATGTGTTAGGTGAATTTATAATTGTTTATAAAAGGGCAAAATGAGAAAATGTTTATTAAAGTAATTTATATGTAAACAAATTAGAAAATCATGCCATATATGTGTTCATCCACCGAAATTGAAGAACAAAAAGAAAGAATAAAGGCTTTTAGGTTTTGACACATTGGAAGCTTAATTTGGGTACGTTTTTACTTCAGTTTTTGATAATTTCTACATTTTTGAGATCGTTGCTAAGTGTACTATAAAGCTTATGCCTCAATTTCTGATTTTGTTGATGATTTGAAAATGTTTCAAGATGAATTCATGAGTTTTGTGTTGTTAAAAGGTGAAATATGAAAGCTTGATGTTGAGTTTACATGTTTTGTCTTTGGATTTTAGTTGGATTTGAGTAAATTGGGCCAATTTGTGAAAATGTTATTTTGATGGACTAAAATGTGAAATAAATGAAATGTGTGGACTAGTATGAGTGCTAGAAGAATTCGGCCAAGCATAAGTATATGCAAATTATGTGTATTTTGTGAATTAGGGACTAAAGTCTCAAAATTTGAAAATATGAGGGCTAAATTGTAAAATGCCCTAAATATGTGTTTATAGATGGAATTGTATTAATTGGTGAATAAAACGGTTAATTTTGAAAACCTATAGATCAAGAAAGGAGGAATTCAGACTTAGATCGAGGAAAGTCGAAGGTTTTCGAGTAGATAGTCCGAGTCGACAAATTCTGAGTACGAGGTAAGTTCGTACTTAAAATATAATGTTAAGTATGTTTTGATGTCTTTATTATACATAGGTTGTATATAATTGCATTGGATAATATGGTGATGAAATGGAAGTTTTGGCACTAAGTGTGCGATTTAAACTAGCTTGGGCACTAAGTGTGCGATTTAACTAGCTTCGGCTATTTGAGGCACTAAGTGTGTGATACTGAATTAGTCTCGATTATTTGAGATGACACTAAGTGTGCAGAAATATTTAGCTTCGGCTAACCTTATAACACTAAGTGTGTTGATGTATAAAATACGAATAACTTATAGAAAGTCTTATAACATTCAACATGAGGTAAGTACAAAACTGAATAAGTACGGGAAGCTTCAGGTATGTATAATGCCTAAGTGGTAGATGATTTTATGTATATGAATCTCATTGAGTTGATATAGTTATATGGATTAAAATTGTGAAAATACTCATACGTTATCATTTTATGTTCATATACTATGAATGTTTTGAGTACGAGCTTACTAAGCTTTTGAAAGCTTACTCTATGTGATTATTGTCTGTTTTACAGTTATCATAGCTACTGAAGGCTTGGGGATAGTCGAGGATTGTCACCACAGTATCAATCTCATTTTGGTACTTTCCAAAATATAAATATTTGAAGTATGACATGTATAGGCTAGTAGTTGGGAAGCATGTTTTGTGATGTATATAGTTAGCCATGAGATTTGGCTAATTTGTGTTTGAACTCATATTTGGTAGTAGCTTATGATATGTGATGTTAATTTTCAATTATGGCATGTCTTAATTGGGTAAATGAGAAGGTAAGTTTGGTGAGTTCATGGTATAAGAATGGATGATGTTTTTGATATAATCTTACATTATGTTTTAGCATAAAGAATGGTTGATTGGGTTGTACATATATGCTTGATTCCTTGTTTGTAGGTTGACCCATAATGGGGTGGCAAGCTGGCTTAAACCAAGCCTGCATTGTGCCACATGGTCAAAGGCCACGGGTGTGCTTTGTGGCCATGTTTGTTTGGCAGTAACCTCTTAAAAACCGCACGACTTTGACACACGAGCAAGTTATATGGCCGTGGGCATAAGTCAGTAGCTAGCGAAGTATCACACGGCCATAGTACACGGGCGTGCCTATTGTCTGTGTGAAAAAGTCAATATAAGACCTATTTTTCGCACGGCTGGTTCACATAGGCGTGTCTAATGCCCGTGTGTGACACATGGCCTAGTCACACGGGCGTTTGACTTTAATAGTTTGAAAGAATTGGTTAAGTTCTAAAAATTCTGAATAGGTTCGGTTTAGTTCTGACCTCTTCGTAATGCATGTTTAAGGTCTCATTGACCTAAAAAAGGGACTTATATTGAAGTTTGACTATAATGCTATGATGTTTGTGAAATGAATGCGAAGTGTTTCGATATGTTTGATAATGTCACTTAACCCTAGTCCGGTGATGGATACGGGTTAGGGGTGTTACATTTGGTTAGTATCAGAGCTATGGTTTAGTCAGTTCTAGGACCATCATAGCGTATGTGAGTCTAGCTATACATGCCATATATCTGAAACTGCAATAGTG